>NW_017616619.1:62500-135000 GCF_001879475.1 Ipomoea nil | reverse complement strand
AAATCCTGTTAGGACACCTGATTGAACCCTTTTGCTATTAGTATGGCCTTGTGTCTCTCAACCGTACCATCCGCCTTTCTTTTAGTATGAAAGACCCACTTGCACCCAATAAGATTCATATATGTCCGTGAGGGTACGAGACACCACGTTTGATTCTGTAGAAGGGCGTTAAACTCCTAGTCCATAGCCGCATGCCGTTCTAGATATTTAACTGCCTGAGTGTAACACGTGGGATCTGTAGAACAAACCTGAGCACTCAAGGCTGTGGGTGGTGCCTGAGATCGACTGCGAGTGTTCATCGTGTGAGTCTGAGTGGTAAATTTTACTGACTTTCCTCGCGGACGCCCCCTGGGTCAAGTGGAAATCGAAGAAGGCGCCACATCCTGCTGTCGTGCCCGTGAGTAGTCCCCGCGTGATGGACAGACCCGTGAGGGTCTCCCGCGAGTGGGACCGGCGGGACCTCCCCACCCGCTGGTTCCTCTTGTGGAACCGTCATCACAACAGTAGTACTGTCTTTTAGGATTGATTCTGCCCATGGAGTGGTTTGAGGAGCATGTGGTGTTTGCAAAATATGTTTAGTAGCAAAGGGAAAGATAGCCTCATCAAACCGCACATGTCTGCACACATAAACCTTATTAATCTGTAAGCCCATGCACAAATAACCCAGGAAGGACTCAGGATAACCTAGAAAGACAGAGGGAGAAGATCTGTAGGACATCATGTGGTGACTATATGGGCGCAAATATGGATAACATAGTCACCCAAAGATACGAAGAAAAGAGTAGGATGGAGGGGAGGACTTGAGTTATTTAAAACAGTAGATGACATTCTGTTAATTAAATATACTGCAGTCTCAAAACAAAAATCCCAAAATTTATATGGAACAGAGGCACAAGCCATGAGAGTTAGACCCGTTTCAACTATGTGTCTATGTTTTCTTTCGACACGACCATTTTGTTCATGAGTGTAGGCACAAGGTTGTCTATGAGTGATTCCTAACTGAATAAAGGAGTGGTCTAATTTTTTGTATTCAGCTCCTAGATCAGATTGAATGGATTTAATTTTTCTATTGAAGTAACGCTCAACCATAGTACCGAATTTTTCAAAGATGACATAAAGATCAAATTTTAATTTCATGGGATAAAACCAAGTGTAACAGGAGTGATCATCTACCAAAATAACAAAGTAACAATAGCCATCAGTAGATAACAAATGAGTTGAACCCCAAATATATGTGTATATTAAATCAAGAATATTGGAATTGGAAGACTCAACACGTGGTAGTGAGAATCGAGCATATTTCCCTAACTGACACGCATTACATAAACTCGAATTGCAAGGAATAGAATTACTCGACCAACTAACCGAACAAGAATGAAGAATACGATGTAAGACTCGATGATATAGATGTCCTAAGCGATCATGCCACACTGACTCGGATGCGCGAGCGGAAAGAAAAGCTGAAAGAGACGAACTGATGATAGGATTGGTACTGATATCCTTCACAAAAAAAAAAAAAAAAAAAAAAGGTGAAACTCAAAGAGAACACTTTATTATCTGAAGAAAATTTTTGAACAGATAATAAAGATGTAGACAAACTGAGAACATGAAGGATATTTGATAATTGAAAATACCTAGATAGGGTATTAAAGGAGGCATGACCAACATGACTAATAGATAAACCCTTACCATCACCAACACACAACATGTCATTACCAACATATTCCTCAGATGTAGATAGGGCTGTGATGTCTGGGGTCACATGGTTGGTTGCTCCCGTGTCTGGAATCCAAACCTCAGAACCATTAATGTCTGAACTATTATCTTGATATGTCAGGTTGGTCTGAGGAGGAGGATAGTTTTTATTATCGAAGCGATTGTAACATGCAAGAGTAGTGTGACCATTGCGCCCACAAATTTGACATTTAGATTGGCCGTCGTTGCCACCATTGCCACCGCGGCCTCGACAGCCTTGCTACCATCTGACACCGCCATGTTGTGCGCCTCGACCACCGCCACCTCGTGTTCTACCTCAGTTTCCTTAGCAACAGGTTTGTCTTCCCTGTTGAGCAGTGAAGGTGGCAGGGGAGGACCCGTCGTTGTCCCCCTCTTGTGCGCCGAGAAAATCGGCTAACTCTGCAAGAGTGACAGGATATCCACAGACTGAAAGTGACGCCGTTAGGTTTTGATATTCTGGCCGTAACCACGAAACACATACAAGTTCATCTCATCCAAACCAACCGGTCGACCTGCCAAGGCTAGATCTTCCGTAACAACACGTGCACAACCAATATAATTAGAGTAAATTTCAATTTTGGTCCACTGACTATTGCACTTGTGTTAATTGCAACACTTGACTATCAAAAATGTTAATTTAGTACCTTGACTATTCAATTTTTATCAATTTTGGTCACGCCGGCCAAATGTGACCAGAAAATTTTAAGTCAACAATTAAACTTAAATGGGAGGGCAAAATCGACATTTCATGTTCACTCCAATTTGGGAAAGCTATCATTGACCAAAGTCACACCCCTCCCGCTGGTTGTTCCGGTTCCATCGCCGAAAAAAGACGATGATAATCAAGGAACACACACCAACAATTAAAATTTACATTGGGTGATCTTTGGAGCTGTTATGATGAATGGAGTATTTATGGCGCTGGAGCTCCAGTCAGATTGGACACAGGGGAAACCATAGTTCAGTATTTTGTGCCTTATTTGTCTGCCCTTCAAATCTTTACAAGCAGTGCCTCTGCAAATAGTCTAAGGTACCATTTCCCATTCTTCATTACTGTAATATGTTTAGCTTTTGCGTTCTTGGTTTGATTTTGTGAGTCTGAAATTTGATTGAAACGCTTGAGCACTGATTAGGGATGGTTAATGTTTGTAATTACGATGAATGGATTACAGTGTTGTTCCTTAATTGCAGCTATGAGCCTATGAAGGTTAAGAAGATGATTTTGTGCTGTTTAATTGGAATGGTGATCAATTATATCTGTGTTGGAATTTGGCTAAGTGTGTGTGAAGGAAGACGACGATTTCTTGGGTGAAGGAAGACGACAATTGCTTTCCCAAATTCGAGTGAACATGAAATGTCGATTTTGCCCTCCCATTTAAGTTTAATTGTTGACTTAAAATTTTCCGGTCACATTTGGCTTGTAATTTGGCCAGCGTGACCAAAATTGATAAAAATTGCATTTTAACATTTTTGATAGTCAAGTGTTGCAATTAACACAATTGCAATAGTCAATGGACCAAAATTGAAATTTACTCATATAATCAGCAATAGAAGAGTCACCCTGCTTGACAGACTGAAGCTGACCAAGGAGATTAAGTGACTGGGCATGAGACGAAGAAGTTAGAGACTATTCTATGGACACCCAAACTTCCCGCGACATACAACGTCCAACGGCGAGGTGCATGACTTCTTTGCAAAGAGATGAAATCAGCATTGACATCAATGTTTTGTCATGGCGATACCATACGGCATGAGCCCGGTTTGGTTGTGGTTCGTTGTCGGTGACAACTACCAGGAAGGCCGGCGGGCATGGTAGTCCCATCAATAAACCCCATGAGCCCGTGTCCCTCTAAAAAAGGAACTACTTAATTGTGTCTTCCAAAACAAGAAATTTTTTTGGGTAAGTTTAATACTAATAAAGTGATGGGTCGTAAAAAGCGAACTGACAGCCATAGAACTGGGGGAACTAATGGCTCCTCTAACATTACTGCCTTGGGATTCCGTTGAGAGAAAATAGGAAATGAACCTTAGACTACTGATACTAGATGAGAACTGTAAAAACTGTATTAGATGAACTGTAATTACAACTGTACAGACTGAGTGAATATATACAAGAGGAATCATATGAAGACTAGGATAAGAAGTCATAATGTGACTCAAATACAAAGAGTCCTAATAACGAGAAACCCGGAAAATATGTAGAACTAGTGTTTTTAGATTTTAAGTTGATTTTGTGGATATAGAAACACATTTTCAAGTTTTGATTTTTTGTTTGAAATCAAGTTTTTGATTATTTAAGAAACAACTTAAAACTTTACCAGAAACTTTTGATCAATAAAGAAATGATTAGAAATAATTTTGAAATGAGAAAACGCTACTCTCTTAATTTTTGTGCATCAAAAACGAAAAGTAAAAATCAATAAAAAAAAATAATTTATCTCTATAATTGTCGACATGATACCGTCTGAAGAGTTAAATGTTATATGGAGTCTTCTGAGTATGATGATTTTGTTACGTTTAGTCATAAACTTTCAAATAGACCTCCCGTGGTCTTTCAGTTGAAAGATGATAGGTGGTTAACTCGAACCACGGATGTTAACAATTTAAAAGTCGTAAGATCACGGCTGATCAATTTAAATACTTAAGACTAAATATGACAAAACTACTATATTGAGAAGACTTCATATGCTATTAACTTTTTTCTATAACTTATGTACTAAGAAAAAAAAAACATGTTTTGAATAAATATGTGGTAACATAGGAGGGAATGAAATGTCACACATTGTTTGTTGTTGTAGTTGTAGCTCAAATAATTAAGGGAAAATGGCACTTTTTCCCCCTGAGTTATATACCTATAGCATTTTTCTCCCCTGAATTATTGAAGTGACTGTTTTTCCCCCTGAAATGTTAAATGGACATATTTACCCTTAAAATAAATATTTCATTTATTTTTTTTTCTCCAACAAATTATGTCCATAATTTGGTTCAAACCAAACAAACACTATAGCAACCAAACTGAAATATTCCAATTACAATTTAGAATCGAAACCCAATATTTAGAGTTTATTAAAATCGTGAACCGGAACAGACGGTTCATGTTTCGAACTGAAAAAATAAAATACATTTATTGTTGAATTTAGACTATTTTAAAATAAAAAATAAAATTTTAAAATAAAGACGGTTCAAAATCGCGAACCGGATCCGGAACCGCCAGTTCACGGTTCAAGATTCAATTTTTTTGATACATAATTTTAATAAATTGACATCTAATTATTGGGTTCTAGATCTGAATCATAACCGAAAACTTTTAATTCGATTGCTTTAGTGTCCGGCTCAGTTCAAACCGAACCGTGGTCATCCCTACGTATACGCAATAATTTGTTGGAGAAGTAAAATAAATAAAATGTTTACTTTAAGGGTAGAAATGTCAATTTAATATATCAGGGTGAAAAAACACCACTTTTTAAATAATTGAGGGGACTAATGTGCTTACCTAAATAATTGAGGGGGAAAAAGTGCTATAAGTATATAACTCAGGGGAAAAAAGTGTCATTTTCCCAATAATTAATTTAAAGTGGAAAGATACGGAAGACATAGAATATGATGTCCGGTGGCGGTGGGTATTCCTTATGGAATTGTCCGATCAAAGATCTGATTAATATACCCATTGCTGAATGTTGGGTGACCCACACGTACTTTTCTCCCTCCACCAAACATCCATTTTAGTTTTGCCCAAGTAACATCATATATCCATCATGGGATGGGAATGGGATGATACTATAACTATCATATAAATGGGTTCTTGAATCTCGTTGCCACAACCATTTCTGGCTTTCTGCACTGTTCTCAGCTCTCTTTATTTATAGCAGATAAAGAAAAGCTTAAAGTAGCAACAAAAGCTGTGCAAAAGATCAGACAGAGAGAGATGGGTTAGTGGTTTTTGTGGGTGGGATTTGAGTTTTTGGGTTTATGGTGATGGAAGTTGAATGGAAGGGAGAAGAAGAAGAGCGAAAGTGGTAAAGGGGAAAGAGGAGAGTGAGTCATCAAGATTCTGAGTCTGGATCCTCGGAAGAATCACCGCCGCCGCCGCCATCAAGAACCACCATCATCATCAGCTGTTCCATGGGAGATTAGGAGAAACGCCGCCGCCTTTTGCAGAGGAGAACGTGGTCGAACATGCAAAATTGGAGGAAAATATGGGAGAGAATGAGAATGAGCGGAGTTGGTCGAGATTGGGAGTTGTGAAGAACGCCGCCGCCTTCGCCGGCGGGCACATTGTGCGGTCCACGGGGAAGAAAGACCGTCACAGTAAGGTTTGCACGGCGAAAGGCCCCAGGGACCGCCGCGTTCGCCTCTCCGCTCACACCGCAATTCAATTCTACGACGTACAGGACCGGCTTGGGTACGACCGCCCCAGCAAGGCCGTCGACTGGCTCATCAACAAGGCCAAGCCCGCCATTGATGAGCTCGCTCAACTTCCCGCCTGGAAACCCATCCTCCACCACGGGGAAGACGCGAATAATAATTTCTTAAACACTAACACTAGTGTTGTTGCAGGGCCGTCTTCTTGTAAAGTGACAGTGGGGGGGAATCACAATCAGAATCATGGCTCCAGCTTTTTGGCCACCACTTCCATGGATTCTGATACATTAATAAAGAGCTTCTTCCCCATGGACCCTAATTCTTCTGCTAATGCTATGCACTCCCATAGCCAAGATTTAAGGCTGTCTTTACAGTCGTTCCAAGATCCTACTATCCATGGAGAAGCACAACACTTTTTCACCGGAGCCGCCGCAACACAGCTGGGGTTCAATGCTTCTGAGCACCATGAACATCACCAGAGACTAGCGGTATGGAATGCCGGCATAGACTCCGCCGGAACACAAGGATACGTATTCAATTCACCGCCGCCGGCGCCGTCGTTGTATGAGCAGGTGGTCGGTGGACAGAGCCAGTTTTTATGTTCACAGAGGGGACCCCTTCAGTCCAGCAACACACCTTGGATTCGTGGTTGGACGGGAGCATTGCCGGCGACAGCCGCTCATCCCACCCACCACCAAAGTGAAACCACTTTTTATCCGTCGCCGCTATCCGGACTAGACGGATTCTCCGGTTTCCGTATTCCTGCCCGAATCCAAGGTGAAGAAGAGGAGCACGATGGCATTTCCGACAAGCTATCCTCTGCTTCCTCTAACTCTTTCCATTGACATTATTCCTCACAAATTCCCCCTTTTTGTCTCTCCAAACACTAAATCAAACTTTGGGTCTTCATCTTAATTTTAACACCATTATATTACCTCACTGATTCATGAAGAAAAGGGGAGATAGATAGATGGATCATTTATGGTGAGTCTAATCCAATGGAGACAACCACAGGAAGAAGAAGAAATCTGATCTGAGCATAGTTTCAGGTTTTTGAATTCCCTGTTTGCTATCTGTATGTGTATATCTATATTTCAATTTCTCTAAGTTTGCTAAGCTGTGTTAGAACTGAGCTATGGAGCATGTGTTTATGTTGCCATTGGCTCACTCTTTGCTTGTTGAATTTCCCAATTTCTAAGCCAAGATTACTACTTGCTTTAAACAGATCGATTTTTGTGTTTCCTTGCTGTGATATTGAATGAATGTAGTGAATCCTGCTTAGAAACAGAAATTGTTTTTAGGGTCCTCTTTTCCTTGTAAGAAACAATCTTGAAAGCCTCTCTCTCTCTCTCTCTCTCTCTCTCTCTCTCTCTCTCTCTCTCTCAGTACTGGGTAGCTGATGCTTTTCAATATTAATCTTTTCTGATACCCTGGGTTTAGTGTTAAGAATAGGGAAATCTGAGTTGTTATGACTAGAAAGGCATTGGACCATTGTATCAGTTACATGTAATACAACAAAATATATTTCAAGAATTCAATCTCTTGCATCAGACACAAGTAATAAACGAGACTGAATGGTCTCTTTTGATGCATTCTTTGATTTGTGTTGTGTGAGTATAAGGAAGGATGAACTTGCCTGGCTCAAGTATCTGTCTCTTTACAAATTTGATTCCCAGAATGAATTATGGCCGGACAGTTTTCTAGCTTTTTGCACAACTCTTTATAACATTTGTGAGTGGAGATTTCTGTGAAACAAGTAGTTTCAGAGGTCCCAAGTTTGGAGTTTGATTACCTTCCTTGTTCGAATTCACAGGCTTCGCTTGAACCCTGGTTTCCCATGGACGAACAGCTATCCACCGTTCCGTCCAGCTCCATCCCCACCTATCTTTCCCCAAATCGTAATAGGCTTGACCAAAATAGTGACTCGAACTCGCCCTCCACTGAAAATCACAGTAACCCAGCTTATTATTTTTGTCAAAAACACCCATTTTCAAGTCATACATCATAGATGCAGCAGGTGTGATAAACTAACTAGCCTGATGAGAAAACGCATAAGCCATAGCCCTCTCCCTTTTAATGGCGGCTTCTTCCCTCTGCTGTATCCTTTGAAGAACTTCCTCCATCGTTTCTGACCCGCCACTCCAGTCCACCTGTTCTACATGGTACGTATATCTATCAATTAGGATAAAAACACAAACACCCTTTATGAATATGTCTATAGGCATTAAAATAAGTTTGTGTTACCTCGAGCTCATGAAGCTTAGCCTGCAGTTTAAGTTCACTCTGAATCTTCTTCTGCTTCAGCCTCCCTTCAGTGACCATGGAGAGGCGACGAGCCTTCATCTCTGACTGTATTCTGCTCCAGGAATGAATATGCTTCAGAGTGGCTGATACTTGCTGGTTATAGTAACAACCATCAATCAAAATCCCCCGAAATCTCATTGTCCCTCTTAGACGACGCAGAGCCTTTCTCGCCTGCAAAATGCACCCGAAATGAGACATGGAAACTCTGCATAGGCTGTGATTCTGAGCTCTGTGTGCGTGTTACCATATATCCCCTGAAACCAGCTTGAATTCGCGTCGCAGCAATGTCTTCATTCAGCTGCTCACCGCGATATCTTCTCCTGTTTTTTATTACTGACTGCAACTTCAAAGGAGGGCTATGATCACATTCCAGGAAAAAACAAAACACAAAATTTCATTGCAAGAACATGATATGCTGCAGTTCAAGTAATGTTTTAACCTTTGGTAGTCTGATCTTCAATCTCTTTAGGTTCATGATTGCTCTAAACCATTTTCCAGAACCCATATATATATGCAGCAGAACAAAAACCTAGTCTCCAAAATCACATTAAGGTTTGTATAAAGTTATAGACTTTAAGGTAAGGTTGATCAATGTTTTGCCATACTGCAGTGCACACAACAAAAACACATTAACACCCCACACCCCACCCCCCACCTACCCCACCCACCACCAGAATGGAGGAAATGTGAAGTGATTGATACCTGAGGAGACACAAATGCTTTGTTGGGGATGAAAGTAAGTCAACAGAGATGAGGAATTAAAGGGCAAAAGAGAAATTACAGAAAAGGATGTGAAGAGAGGTGAAGTGTAATCATCATCCATGAACTGGAAAATAGAACAGATGAAATTGATTGAAGTGTTTAGATTACCTTCCCAAGAAATTGACATTCCAACTATACTACCAATAAAAAGAAAATTAAGAAAAAAAATAACTTTTGCGGTAGAAAATGGGAATTGCCAAAAAGTTAGCAAAAATCTTAAAAAGTGTCTCTATGTTTAGTGGCCTATATTGTAACACCCCCGATTTTCAATTTAATTTAAAACCATTAAAGCTTATGAAATAAGAACAGGTCTATCATTAATACCCAAATAGCGAAAGTCAAACATAATAGTGTAGGGGGTGCTATGCCACATCTAGGCTAGAGGACCTAGATGCACAGGCTACTAACTAACTAATCATAATCCATAAACAATATGCGAATACAAAAGCGGCTCACAGGCCATCAACTGAAGCTAACTACTATCTAAACTAGGAACCGAAACTCCGACTAGCGCGCTCACGAGCCAACTAATCTGTACCTGAAAAACATACGATGTAGCAACCACTAGCGAATAATGCTAAGTAACCCACTCCCACCCGTTGAGTATAATACATATAAATATAGGAAAGCCATTTTGAGACTTGGGTATACGTAGATATAGTCCTAGGATACTCTAGCTTTGAAATCAAGATCATGACTCATGACATATCATAGATACCGACACGTTAAGACCACATCAAGACACAAGCATGCAAACCATGACTATAAGACGACGATAAGAAACACATAACAGACTCTGATCACAAGGCTAGGCAACAATAACAGACAACAATATGATCACATAACAAGACACGCCCATGTTCCAACCTTATGCCAAGTTCCAACCTTTACGCCTCTCCAACCTTATATCAGTTCCAACCTGTACATCCATACCACCCTGTACTCCATCAGTCTTATCCCTCCGGAGCAGAGCTCCCCTCCAACATGACCTCCAAGTCTCCAACATACCACCGATCTCTCAGCACATGCAGTGCCACTACATAACAGGATTGTGCCACAGTACGATAATCAAGCACTCACAGTGCACATAATATAACATGATCACACCGGGACACAATAATTAAAGCACACGCAGTGCACATAACATAAGCACGCGCAGTGCATCATACCTACAACATATCTTTTCCACCAATCTCATATCTTTTTATCACCATGGGCAACAACACCACAATCAAGACTCAACAACAACCTCATCAAGGGGTAACTCGGGAAAGGGAAATAACATACGAAGGGACTCACAACGACATGAGACATCAATCTAAGCATACGGCCTACGGGGAATAACATAAACCATACTTTAGACCCACACAATACAAGTTTAGACCTCATGTATAAACACGACTCACAAAATCCCATTTACGGTACTTAAGACATCATACTAGACTCACAAACATCAAACGAGATACAACGGAGCACGGGAAATGACCAACGGGGACCAACAAAACACCCCACCGCCCGTACCAACAGGCGGTACAGCGGGAGGACAACCTCCCGCCGGCGGGCACCACTATTCAAGTGGGCGTTCCAGCGGGTGGTCGTCCACCCGCTAGAACGACGGCCTTCTTCCCGGCGGGTGGTCGAGTGGGAGTTCGTCCCCCCCCCCCACCCCCCAACCGACTACCCGCTGGAACGTTACTCCTTGGCATAATTCCCGCTTCGGGAATTCATCAGTTTTACCCAAAATCAAGTCCAAACACACCCAAACACATATCAACAACAATAGGGACTTGAACACATAGAATAAACCAAGGACTAACACAATTGAACCCTAAACACAAGCTCTAAACATGCCAAGATTCAAGGATAAATATATAATCGTTCAAGAACATCAAGAACCTCAAGAACATCAAGAAATCATCACATAAACCCTAAAAAAAAGCTCTATCAAAGCATCAATACAAGATCACACATACAATAATTCAAAGGAGCCAATAAATAAAAGATAGCAAGGAAAATAGGTTTTGTAAGACATGGGTTACCTCTTAGATTTAATTAAATCTCTCACAACTCCTAAGATCCTTCTTCAAGATTTTCCTCCGATTGATCTTTCCTAAGCTTGGTGATGGGGGAATCTTTGGTTAGGTTTCTTGGGGAATTTCGAGTAGTAGAGATATGGGTGCTAAGGGTTCTAAATGCTCTCTAATCCCGTTTATATAGGTTTTAGGAATCCTAATCAAGATCTGAATAGTAAAGGCTCACTTCCTTTATTTTTAACAGGATTAAAGGCTTTAATATAGGTAAGGGTCCACGATCCTTCGTGGACAATATTAATTAACTAAGGGATCCTGACCGAATTAAATCCCTTTTAACCATTCTTTAACGGTATTAATTAAATAATTCATCCGGGTTCGAGGGGCGTAACACGGGGTGTTACACTCTTCCCCCCTAACGAGAAACTTCGCCCTCGAAGCTTAGATGCGACGAGAATAAACGAGACAAACAATTTGGAAGGTAAGTCGCGTGGCAAGATTAAAGGTATTGTTCACAACCCACGGGTTGCTAGTCATGGGGCTTCACAGCATGCTAACCAACCAAAATTCATTCCCGAGCTAGTCTAGCTTACTCGACTTAACTCTAAACATGGCATAGGCTAAGAGCATTCGATTGGTGAATTTCAGCACATTCATGTTTCCCATTAAGTACAATACTAGGATTACCCAGGTTAGGAGGTAATTAAGGGTTGAAACGTGGTTACCTTGGTTCCCAACTCCCGAGCTAGAGGCTCCCGAAGGTCCGTGTATTCCCAGTCTGGCCTCCACCGCGGACATCCTTCGGTCCAAGGATCTTACCGAGATGTTCAAAGACAAGAACCCTTCCTCCATGATCTGGTTATGTCTCGTAAGCTGCGCCAAGATGCGATCATTGTTTGACATCCCCTCACGTTTTTCATCGGGTCTACTTTCCCTTTGAGCGGGTTCCGTGTAGCCCGGTTCATTGTCTTCCCCTTCTGGCTCCTCCTGTTCCTCGTCCTCTTGAGCGGCTTGCTTCATTTTCTTTTTTTGTGATGCCCAACCGTTCCACGAGAAATCTCTGCTCGGCTACGAGCTTCTTGCTTACCTCCTCGAGGGTGATGTAATTTCCCTCACCAATATGGTAAATGTTGTTGCGGCGGATGTTTTGGGCATTGAAGATCATCCCGCCTATGGGTTTAACCTCAGACAGGCTCACTTCTATCCCTTTTTTTACCATGATCCAACAAGATCATACCATAGGGCAAGCTTAGCCTGTTGTTGGATTTACAGAACTCCATATGTTTCAACATAAGGGCGGGCAAGTTGAACTTGACCTTGTGCTTAAGGAAATAAGCAAAGGTGCATTCAAGGCTTCCAACATCCTTATTGTTGTTATTGTTTAGCAACAGGCTTTCGGTCACAAACATTACTAAGAGTTTTTGCTCGGCGGTCAACAATTGCTTGTTTGGCCTCGTGGCCATGGTGATTCTGTCCTCCCTTCCCAACAAATAACTCAAGTAATTCTTGTACGCCAATGTCCGAGTACAAATCCAAGCCTTTCGGTTGTAATCTTATACGCCCGTGGTGGTTAATTTTAGGAGTTTGGCCAATTGGGCTTCACTCAACACCACTTTCTCACCCCGGACCTTGGAGGTGATTTCCAACTTATCCCCATTTTTGGTGGCTACTGTGTGGTGATAGAATTCCTTTACCAACTCGGGGTACGTATCGCATTTTACATCCAAATACACTCCTAGCAAGCCTTGAAACTTAAGCATATCAACCAATTCTTTAGAGAATTGATCGGGTTTAAGCGCTTTACCTTCCAACACCGTGTAATCACGTCATTCCATTCCGGGTTTCGGGCATTAGCGGGTCTCCTCGGCATTGTTGGACGAATTAGAGAGTGGTTGTGATTGGGGCTTGGTTTTCCGGTGGTCACGGTGACGGGGGCTACGGTGAACGAGCGTGGGCGGTGCAACATCGGTGGCTGGTTGCTGCAGCTCGGTCGACTCCTCGTTGCCGGACGGCGGCTGCCGCTGCTTCATTCAGCCGGCGAAGGGCGACGAGGGAAAGCGGGTCATCGGCAGTGGGTGGCTGGGTGACGGGGGTTGGCTGGAGTTCAGACGGGGTGTTGGGGGGTGGTTCGACCGAGAGTGTGGGAGAGAGAGATGGAAGAAATAAGGGTTTTTGATTTGGGGATTTTGGAATTTTAAGGATTTGGAATGGGGGTTACGAAGGTTTTGTATCCCTTAAGTTTCAAGAAACACTTGTTGTTTAATGGTTAGGGTCTTGGTTTGGGATAGAGAGGTCTAAGGGTCAAATTCTACAAGTTTCACTTAAGTGGTTTTAAGGTTTTTGGTTCCACTTTCTTATACTTCCTAGAGTTTTACCATCACTTGCCTTAGGGTAGGATTAAAACTCTAAGCCAAACCCCTTAGTCGTATCCTAAGCATCGTTTCCTGGGTCACGTAATGATCGTTCCAATTAGCTCGAAGGATGGAACAAGAGATTAAGCTAATCTAAGTAACTAATTAATTCTACTCAAAATAAGGAGACTCGAAGAGCCGCAAAAGTTTAAAGTTTAACGAGGTTGGGTTAAAAAGGTTACCTTTTAGCCTAAACAGAATTATTCTCCGAGATTTTATCCCAATTGATCTGTAGGGTCTTCGTCTCCTATGGCTACGACTTCGATACCGTCCTTGGCTTCGATTTCGGTCCCGGCTTCGGTCTCGGCTTGAGTGCAACTCATGATGAACACTTTCTCGGGTGCCTCATAGCTCCGCAGTTGTTCATGTTGCCTTGTTGCCCTGTGGGCGGTGGCCTCGCACGTGCAGGTTGATTACACTGAAGGGCTTTGTAGCCCTTTTCTCCACAGTTGAAGCAACGCAAGGCGTTCCCTTGATAATCTCTGCCTCGGTGATTCTTACCGCATCTTCTACAAAGGGCTTGCCCCCATCCGGTTCCGTTGTCTCCCCTAGGAGGTCCTTGGGTTTGCTAACGAATTGCATTAACGTTGGAATCGGTCCTTGGCTTCTTTAAGTTTGGGCCTCCACTCCCATCATTCCTTCTCTTCACTTGCTCCCCCCGTTGCAACAGTTGAATCCGATAAAGATCGGCGGCACTGATGTAGGCTTCGTTGAGGGTCCTTGGTTTGCTGATGGTTAAGGCTTTCCTAGCCTCGAAGTTGATCCCGACAACAAATTTCTCTACCTTAGTGGCCTCCGTAGGGACCAATACGTGTGCGAAACGTGCCAGTTTCCAGGAATCTCTTGTGGTATTCTACCACTATTATGAATCCCTGTTTTATGTGAAGGAACTCTTCGTACCTAGCTACTCTTACGTGCGCGGGATAAAAGCGTTCCCGTAGTTTGGTTTTTAGGGCTTCCCAATTAAAACCCGATTCTTGTCTACAGACTGGGCCTTCATAGACCCACCATAAGTAGGCCTCGTGCCCAAAGTAGAAAGATGCCAACTCGACTCGACGCTCTTCCGGGCAATCCACTACTTCAAAGATCATATCAAACATCTGGACCCATTCCTCGAGTATCGTAGGATCCTCTTCCCCCGCGAAGATAGGAGGACGAAGATTTGATACTTGTTGGGCTACATCGCGGTTCTCATTTGATTGAGGACGGTTATTATTGCTAAGGATGGCGTTGCTCAGTGTTTGGCGATCTGGGTTAACAGGTGCAAGTGCTGGGCCAACTGTTCGTTAGTAGGCGTCTCAGGGGTCCTTGCACGGTTTCTTGGTGGTGCCATCCTAGATTCTACGGGGTTAACATCAGTTGTAGATGAGGAGGGTCAAGAACTCGCACCCTTACCTAGTGTCGTAACTACAAGAACGAAAGCTAAACAAAGAGCAAGCATAGGAAAACTTAACAGAAAGCGATAAATAAACTCACAATCTCATCGCGCGCCCTGAGATTCTTACATCTTAAGTACTTAAACACCTAAAATTCAAGCTTAGCATCCTAAAGTATTATCCTAAAGGCATTAACCTAGGGTCGAACATAGACTCTGATACCAACTGTAAAACCCCTGATTTTCAACACAATTTAAAACTATTCAAGCTTGCGAAATAAGAACAAGTCTATCATTAATACCCATATAGCGAAAGTCAAACATAATAGTGTAGGGGTGTTATGCCACATCTAGGCTAGAGAACCTAGATGCACAGGCTACTAACTAACTAATCATAATCCATAAACAATATCCGAATACAAAAGCGGCTCACATTCCATCAACTAAAGCTAACAACTATCTAAACTAGGAACCGCAGCTCCGACTAGCGCGCTCACGAGCCAACTAATATGTACCTGAAAAACATGCGGTGTAGCAACCGTTAGCGAATAATGCTAAGTAACCCACTCCCACCCATTGAGTACAATACGTATAAATATAGGAAAACCATTTTGAGACTTGGGAATACGTAGATATAGTCCTAGGATACTCTAGCTTTGAAATCAAGATCATGACTCATGACATATCATAGATACCGACATGTTAAGACCACATCAAGACACAAGCATGCAAACCATGACTATAAGACAACGATAAGAAACACATAACTAACTCTGATCACAAGGCTAGGCAACAATAACAGATAACAAGACACACCCATGTTCCAACCTTATGCTAAGTTCCAACCTTTACGCCTCTCCAACCTTATATCAGTTCCAACTTGTACATCCAGACCACCCTGTACTCCGTCAGTCTTATCCCTCCGGAGCAGAGCTCTCCTCCAACATAACCTCCAACGTACCACCGATCTCTCAGCACACGTAGTGCCATTACATAACAGGATTGTGCCGCAGTACGATAATCAAGCACTCGCAGTGCACATAACATAACATGATCGCACCGCGACACAATAATCAAAGCACACACAGTGCACATAACATAAGCACGCGCAGTGCATCTTACCTCCAACACATCTTTTTCACCAATCTCATCTTTTCATCACCATGAGCAACAACACCACAATCAAGACTCAATAACAACCTAATCAAAGGGTAACTAGGGAAAGGGAAATAACATACGGAGGGACTCACAACGACATGAGACATCAATCTAAACATACGACCTACGGAGAATAGCATAAACCATACTTTGGACCCACACAATACAAGTTTAAACCTCATGCATAAACACAACTCACAAAATCCCATTTACGGTACTTAAGACATCATACTATACTCACAAACATCAAACGAGATACAACGGGGCACGGGAAAATGACCAACGGGGACCAATAAAACACCCCACCGCCCGTACCAACGGGCGGTACGGCGGGAGGACAACCTCCCGTCGGACTGCCCGCTAGCGGGCACCACTGTTCCAGCGGGCGTTCTGGCGAGTGGTCGTCCACCTGCTTGAACGGTGGCCTTCATCCCAGCGGGTGGTCGTTCACCCGCTGGAACGGCGGCTTTCATCCCGGCGGGTGGTCGAGTGGGGGTTCGTCCTCCCCCACCCCCCTACCGGCTACCCGCTGGAACGGTGGCCTTCATCCCGACAGGTGGTCGAGTGGGGACTCGTCCCCCCCCCCCCCCCCCTGCCGACTACCCGCTAGAACGTTACTCCTTGGCATAATTTGTAACACCCCAGATTTTCGAAACTTTTGAAACTTATATAATAAAGGTAATTTCTCATTAGATCCCAAAACAGAGCATTACTAAACATAAGTGTTCGGGGTGCTATGCCACATCTGAGCTGGAGAACTCAGATGCACAGGCTATACTAACTAAATATCCTCAAAGCAATGTCAATACATCATCATGGCACGCAGGCCGAAAGGAAAACTAGCTATCTACACTTCGGATCTCTAGCGTGCTCTGAAGTCTACTCATCTGTGCCTGAAAGCCAAATATATCTGTTCAGCGAATAATGCTGGTAACCCACTCTAACGCGTTAAAATTCAATATATATATATATATATATATATATATATATATATATATATATATATATATATATATATATATATATATATATAGGAAAACCATTTTGAAGCAGGAAGATATATACTTAGGAAACTCTAGCTTTAAAATCGGGATTAGACTCGATAGATAGGGATATGTACATGCAACAATGATAATCAATTCAATAGAGACAACATCATATATATATATATATATATATATATATATATATATATATATATATATATATATATATATATATATATATACATATATATATATATATATATATGTATGTATTTAAGGTCACAGTTTCCTTTCATGCCATTCACATTATCATTCCATCAGTATTTTTATCATACAAGCATACTTTAGTGGCGCCACGGGACCAATCGCATGCCCATACATGAGGGTTAGCGCATATAGCGCTAACACGGCCTCGCAGCACACTGCTTCATATCGCAACATGAAGGAATTGACCGCAGCCAATCTGTATAGACCGTCGATGGATTCAACGGCGGACAACAGCCCTACACACCGCTGACGCGTCCAGTCGGTGGACTGTGATCCTCTTTTGGGGACTGCGATCCTACACACCACTGACGGGCTCAGTCGGTGGGTCGTAGCCAGTCATAGCCCTACACACCGTTGATGGCTCAGTCGGTGGACTATGACCTTCTTTATGGGGACTACGACCCTACACACCGCTGGCACGCTCATTCGGTGGACCGCGGCCGACCATAGCCCTACACACCGCTGACGAGCTCAGTCGGTGGACTATGGCCTTCCTCGTGGCTTGTAGCCCTACACACCGCTGACGCGTTTAGTCGGTGGACCACAGCGCACGAGACCCATTTGGTGGACCACAGCCCAAAAGTGTATTTCTGATCGCAACCAGATTATGAACCGCAGCTCATGTAAAACCAATTTGACCGCAGCCAATCATGCACACATAACACGTAGCAAGCACATGCAACCCACATTAACACATTGGGAAAGGGGAGAAAACGTATAACGAATCCTATACGTGGTCATCCACAACTAGGAATAGTCCTAAGGGGTTCATACTTCTTTCACCTAGGCCAACGGGGTACCAATCGAACTAACATGCAACGCCTAAGACCCGTTTATCCTACGAAAGGTACCCGAAACATTAAGCTACATTTAGGCACGATAAATAGAGTCCGTTGGGACACAACGAGGGTCGGGAAACATCAAACGAGGAAGCCAAAATCCCAAGGTGGGAAAAATCCAGCGGGTGGAGGACCACCCGCCGGCAGGTAGACGTCTGCCCGCTGCCGGCGAGGCCAATTCGGGCAGCGGGTAGGTGGCGGATCCCCCTACCCCCACCTACCCCCCACTGACTCTTTTTCAATACTTGGGTCCCGGGATCTTTTGTGGAACCCGAAACCATGTCCAGACACTTTCAAACGCAAACGACGACACCACGTAATCAAATAACGGATCAAAACCAAGAATCATATTGAACACATCCTAACATGACTTCTAAACATAATCAACACCCGAACATGCGAATTCCCACCCAAATATACCAAGAATAATATAATACGAAATCCCCAATTTTAACCTAGGGCTCTAATCATATTCAAATCATCAAAATCATAGTTTATCTTTAAAATCAAGAACATCAAAATTTATCAAGAACATCACACAATCATCAAGACCCTCTAATAATCATCAAGATTATCAAGATCAACACATAAAATCATCTCATCAATTATCAAGATCATATCATCATCATAAAAGATTTTATCAAGACTCAAGCAATAGAGAAGAAGCCAAAGAAGAAGATTATAGCAAAGAAAATAGGTTTTGTTGAGACATGGGTTACCTCTTAGCCTTAATTAATCCTCCCTTGGCTATTAAGGTTCTTCTCTAAGATTTCCATCCGTTTGATCTCCCTAGGCTTGGTGGTGGGGAATCTCCCGGGAATATTTTCGTGTAATGTAACTATGGGTGGTAAGGGTTAGTTCTAATTGCTTTCTAATCCCCTATTTATAGAATCAGGAATCCTAATCATAATTTGAATAATAAAAGCCTACTTTCTTTATTCCTAATAAATATATAGGTCTTGGATTCCTAATTGGAATCTAACTAGTAAAAGGTTTACTTTCTTTATTCCTAATGGGCTTAAAACTCTAGTTTAGGCAAGGGTCCACAATCCATGGTGGACCACATTAATTAATTAAAGAGAATCCTAACCAAATTAAATCCTTTTTAATTATTATTAACGGAATTAATTAAATAATTAATCCGGGATTGAAGGCCTTAACACGGGGTGTTACATAATTCCCCCTTCGGGGGAATTCATCATTTTTACCCAAAATCAAGTCCAAACACACCCAAGCACATATCAACAACAATAGGGACTTGAACACATAGAATAAACCAAGGACTAACACAATTGAACCCTAAACACAAGCTCTAAACATGCCAAGATTCAAGGATAAACATATAATCGTTCAAGAACATCAAGAAATCATCACATAAACCCTAAAAACAAGCTCTATCAAAGCATCAATACAAGATTAGACATACAATCATTCAAAGGAGCCAATAAATAAAAGATAGCAAGGAAAATAAGTTTTGTAAGACATGGGTTACCTCTTAGCTTTAATTAAATCTCTCACAACTCCTAAGATCCTCTTCAAAATTTTTCTCCGATTGATCTTTACTAAGCTTGGTGATGGGGGAATCTTTGACTGGGTTTCTTGGGAAATTTCGAGTAGTAGAGATATGGGTGAAAAGGGTTATGAATGCTCTTTAATCCCCTTTATATAGTTTTTAGGAATCCTAATCAGAATCTGAATAGTAAAGGCTCACTTCCTTTATTTTTAACACGCTTAAAGGCTTTAATATAGATAAGAATCCACAATCCTCCATAGACCATATTATTTAATTAGGGGATCTTGACCGAATTAAATCACTTTTAACCCTTCTTTAACAGAATTAATTAAATAATTAATCCGGGTTCGAGGGGCGTAACACAGGGTGTTACATATAAAATACTAAAACAAGAATTAATAAAAATATTGTGTCTCGAAATGGGTGGCCAAGTGGCTCCAAGTGTAACATAGGCAGTGGGGAAGCAAGGCGAATGGTGCATGACACTATCATTCCCGTTATCATCAAGATGATGAGAAGACAGGCCCTAGAAGGCTAGGGAGTAGGGGGGGGGGGGGGGGGGGGTAGTCATCTCATCTAGGACCAAGTTTGAGAGAACAGCAAAGGAGGACTCATCCTTAGGGGGCGCGGAGGCTACACGCTTAACTCGAGTATGATAAACTCTGACATCTGAGGCGTTCGGGACACTGGAGCGAAACCCACACATGCAAATGGGGAGATAAGTCACAGTGGGGGAAACAATCACATAATAAAGCAGGTGGGCTTGTGCAAGCATGCATGTAAACGACATTGCTAGTCTAAGCATGCGACTATGAGGATACGAGGGTATCAAACAACGTTAGTAAAAGCGGTTTGATTCCGAGTTAGCGGAGTTTATCGGTGCACAACTTTATGTGATGGCTGCAAATTTTCTTTGTCATCTCAAAAAAAAAAAAAAAAAAAAAAAAAAAAAAGTGGTGTGCAAAAATAGGGGATATGAGGGTATCAAACGATGTAAGTAAAAGCGGTGTGATTGCAGGTTTGCGGAGTTTACCGGTGCACCCTAAATGGTGTGGTTATGGGCAAAAGATCATATTTAGATAAGGGAAAATGGCGAGCTTGGTCCCTGAATTATAACAGTAGGGATGACTCAGTCCCTGTGTTATTATCGTATCCATTTTTAGCCACTCAGTTATGAGAGAAGTGGCGAGTTTGGTCCCTGACATTAGTGGTGTGTTAACAAAATTAATTCCAGGAGTAAAGAAGTAAATTCCTTAATAAAACTTGTAAACTTAGCCAAAATACTTTCCCCAAATCGACAAAAACCCTAAGTTTCTTATGTAATCAGCGAAGAAACCATACTCCCATTTTTCTAAAAAATCAAATTTCAATATTTCAATTCTATTTTTAAAAAAATTTAAAAAAAAAAACTTAAATTACAATTTTTTGACAAATGCAAAAATTTGCCCCATAACATGGACAAGCTTGGTATCTTTTCCCTTGATTAGCATAACTTCATGACATTTTGATGGGTAATAAATATCACGTTTACATAGAAAATTACCGCCAAGTTGAGGGAAAGATGAAGTACCACAACTAATAGATGGCATCTTATAATTAATGGCTAAATTAGTTCATCAATATGAAAAATATTGATCATTTATTTAAACATATAAAATAGAGAAACAACTCACATGCGAACTTTGCGGCTTGGAAGTGGACAAATTTGAGATTTCAGAGCTCCAGGAAGAAAAAGACATTCGATTGTAGGTATAAGAATAAAAGAATGACTATTGCGCAATGAGTTTCAACATAAGAAGGGAATTATAATTTGAAATTCATATTTTACCCCTCTATTATTAAATTGTTTTTAAGTTTTTCGTTAGCTGCAGACAGAATATTAACGCTAGGGACCAAACTCGCCACTTCACTCATTACTGAGGGACTAAACTCGAATACGGTCATAACTTAAGGACTAAGTCGGAACTTGATTATAACTCAGGGACTAATGATGCAATTTTCCATGTAGATAATATAGAATACTTTAGATAATTATAGAAAGGCAAATTATGTTGTGAGCACATGCCCACCTTGCAAGGTGGGCACGGTTCCATATCCATAATTTCTATACTGTAGATTCATAAAATATATACTTTAGATTCCAATTGTTGAACTCTGTTTTCACAAATCAGAGAAATATATGTTCATAATTGATAACTATATAGTTTAGAAATTATGAATTTACAATACAGAAATTATGAATCTACAATACAGATATTATGAATCTGCAGTATAGAAATTATGAATCTACTGTACATAAATTATGAATCTACGTGCCCACCTTGCAAGGTGGGCACAGTTCCATATCCATAATTTTTATACTGTAGATTCATAATTTCTATACTGTAGATCCATAATTTCTATACTGTAGATTCATAAAATTTATACTTTAGATTCCAATTGTTGAACTCTGTTTTCACAAATCAGAGAAATATATGTTCATAATTGATAACTATATAGTTTAGAAATTATGAATTTACAATACAGAAATTATGAATCTACAATACAGATATTATGAATCTGCAGTATAGAAATTATGAATCTACTGTACATAAATTATGAATCTACGTGCCCACCTTGCAAGGTGGGCACAGTTCCATATCCATAATTTTTATACTGTAGATTCATAATTTCTATACTGTAGATTCATAAAATTTATACTTTCGATTCCAATTGTTGAACTCTGTTTTCACAAATCAGAGAACTATATGTTTATAATTGATAAGTATATAGTTTAGAAATTATGAATTTACAGTACAGAAATTATGAATCTACAGTACAAAAATTATGAATCTACAGTACAGATATTATGAATCTACAGTACAGATATTATGAATCTGCAGTATAGAAATTATGAATCTAAAGTAAAAATTTTATGAATCTACAGTATAGAAATTATGGATATGGAACCGTTCCCACCTTGTAAGGTGGGCACGTGCTCACAGCAAAACGTTCCTTATAAAAAGGGGGTCGTTATATCGTGGACTGCAGTGCAGGTGCACCGCGGTCAAAACGGCGCCGTTTCTTTAAGTAAAGAAACGACGCGCCGTTAGTATTAACGGAGTGCGCATTTTTTGTATGTTAATTACCAACTAACACTACAGTATATCTAAACTGACACTGTCTCACGTATTATTTTTATATTATCAAATAAAACTGCAGTTATATCAAAATGATACTGTAGTTGTGGTGAAATGAAACTGCAGTGTATATAAAATGAAACTGAATTACATTTCACGTATTTGGGTGTATATTGTACAATGAAGCTGTAATTATATCAAAATGATCATGTAGTTGTGTTTTAATAAAACTATAGTGTATATAAAATAAAATTAAATAAAATTTTCACATATTTGGGTCTATAAATATCGAATGAAATTGTAGTTATATCGAAATGAAACTGTAGTTGTGTTGAACTGAAATTGTAGTGTATACAAAATGAAACTGAATAACAGAGTTACTTTTTGCGAAAGGATGCGGAACGATGGAAAACGAATGCCGTTTCTTTTCATTAAACAAAGCGACATCGTTTTGATGCGCGATGCATAATCGATTATGCACCGCGGTGCACGATATAATTTTCCATAGAAAGGCAAACATTATTGCATGGACCATGGTTCACCCAAATTGTGTGGACAATAAATAAAATATACATTTTTAATATACTAAGGGCACATTATTTATATACGTAATGTACATTTTTAATATACTAAGGGTACATTATTTTATATAATGTATTTTATATAATGATCGTGGTGCATAATCGATTATGCACCGCGGTGCACGATATAATTTTCCATAGAAAGGCAAACATTATTGCATGGACCATGGTCCACTCAAATTGTGTGGACCATGAATAAAATATACATTTTTAATATACTAAGGGCACATTATTTATATACATAAGGTACATTTTTAATATACTAAGGGTACATTATTTTATATAATGTATCTTCAGTACGAAAATAATGTACCTTTAGTACAAAAATAATATACTTTTAATATATTAAAAATGTACCTGATATTCGTGGTCCATGCAATAATTTTCCATAGACAGGCTCAAATTATGCCATGGAAACGTGTTCACCATGAATGGTGAACACAGGTCCAAACGACACCGTTTTTATGAAAAAAAAAAATTAGTTAATCTGCTGTTAACGGCGCGCGTTTGTTCAGATTATGAATTTTCTGTTATGAGATTATGAATGTGCTGTAAATTCATAATCTCATAACAGAAAATTCATAATTTTGCATAAAAGAAAAATATTTATTAAATTATGAATTTTCTGTTATGAGATTATGAATTTACAATTATGTAATTATAAATTTTCTATAAATTCATAATCTCATAACAGAAAATTCATAATTTCATAACAGAAAATTTATAATCTCATAACAGAAAATTCATAATTTCATAACAGAAAATTCATAATTTCATAACAGAAAATTCATAATCTCATAAAAGAAAATTCATAATTTCATAACTGCACATTCATAAATCCATGCCTGCACATTCATAATTTATGAATGTTGAAGAAACTTGCGCGAAGAGAAAGTGAAACCGTGAAATGTGAAAATGAAAAAGAAAAAAAAAAGTCACGCGATTAATTTTTTTTTTTTTTTAAAAAGATAACGGTGCACCGATTGCTTAGACAGGTCCCTAGACCGCTGCTTTTGGGCTTGGGGGTGTTTGGCATAGACAGGTCCGTAGACCGCTGCTTTTGGGCTTGCGGGTGTTTGGCAGAAGATAATATTTAGGGTTTAGACGGCAGCTTTTGGGATTGGATGGTTTAAAATTCAAAATTTTGGTCCCGGCGGGGCTCGAACCCGCCACCTTCGGCTCATAAGACCAACGCTCTAACCAACTGAGCTACGAGACCTTAATGTTTATTAAAATCAAATGTATTTATTAATCAATTCAAATGATTCTTTGTAAATTGTAATTAACTACTTTTATGCTCAATTTCCATTATATTGGAGTACGAATGCAAACAAATTGAGCCGAATTTGAAACTAGGCAAATTTGAGCTCGAGTTTAAGCATTTAGGTTCGAATTTAGCTAGCTAATTTTTATAGGACTCGAGTTTTATTTAATTGTTTCGAATTGATCTCTTATTTAATTCTTCATGTATTTACGCACATAAATAGCTTGTGAGTAGTTCTTTTTTTTTTTGTGAAAGTTACTGGTCCTATTACATTGTAGTATCTGTTCATATACTTTCTCAACCTGCTGAAACACAAAGAACCAATAACGCCTCCACTAAGGCTCGAACTCATAATCTTCCAAATGGAAGTCCAACCCGGGTACCATTAGACCACATAGTCCTGGTAGCTTGTGAGTAGTTCAAAACAGTATGAGTCAACAAATTTTAAACTTGATTTTGAATGTGACCTCACTCGAATTAAGTTTTGACACAACAGTTCGCAAGTAGCTCAACTCGTTATATTAGAGCACTACATATTACATAATACACATATGCATACACATGGTGTCTATTTTGACAAGTTGACGTTGATCTTAGAGCATTGAAATTTTTCATATGTAAACACTTTTTGTTTTTGGTTGAGAAATAGGAAAAAAAAACCAAAGCTACTAATTGTTTGTCACATGAACTAAACCTGCAAATGAAAATTACGTATAACGGTGTTTGTATAGAGCTTTCTGAAAATGGAAAAAATATTTTTGTCACTACAAATATGTCATTAACATTAATGGTCAATATTGGGTATATTCAATTTCATCTTGCCAACTATTTTATTTTCCTTTATTAATTTTTTTAGCAACAAGCAAAACATATCGTCACTATCCAAGGATATGCATTGGGTAATTCTCACTTTTGTATAATAACTTATAAATTATGTGCGACAACTTCGATCGAAAGGACGTTGACAATAATCAAATTTGTAATCTTCATATATGAAAAATCATACTCTAATCACTCGTTCACTCCTTTCGGAACTTCATTTTTGATTTTGACACTTCGATCACCATTGCCACGTTAACATTTGTCAATTTCTCATCTAAAGACCATATATGAATCTGCCATTCTTTTACCTTTTTCGTTATACTAACCACTAAAACACACACACACCATGTGATGCTACTGTGTTGTACACATACATACATATCTGCTCTTCATAAACACGCATAATATGCGATAAAATTTTCACAATAAACTAAAATAATGGTAAAATTATATAATTAAAATCAATATTAAATTACATGATCTTATACCTTTTATGTGAAAATTTATAAAAGATAATATAAATAATTAATAAAGGGTGACATGGATTAATAACACTTGCAATAATGATAAATAACCATGTTATTGCTTAACATATTGAGGACAATATTCTCTTTAAAAAAATGCAATGCACAATATACAAATCCTTTAGCATCTGGAAAACAAACATAAATCAAGTACATAACTTGCACTCACACACATAGTATTTTTGTGAGATATGTGTATTAATTGTTTTAATATGTCTACTTAAGTGTGTACACAACATTGAAATAAAAAATTACTTGCACCAAATATTTTTAACTAAATTGTATATCGTGTTGATGTAATTAAATAAAGGATTACATAACTTATATTCTTAGTAATTTTTGAATTGAGCAATTTTTGTCCCATTAGTATTAGCAAAATGATAAATTTGGTCTACATGTTTAATTCCTACTCATTTTCATCCACAACTATTGTTTTAGTACCAATTTTCATCCAAGACTATTGTTTTAGTGACAAAATTCATCACCCCGGTCACCCCTTCGTTTAAGATATGTCAAAATATGAAATTATTAAGAGTATTTTTGTCTTTTTCAAATTAAGATCCCAATTTGAGCATGAATAAATTGATTTAAGCCCTAAGATCGATCTCAATTTGCAGTTCTCTCTCCTCAAATTAAGGTAGGATGAGGAGAACTGCGAATTGAGATCGACCAAAACTATCAAAACTATCATTTTACTAATACTCGTAGGACCAAAATTTGAATTTACTCTTTGTGAATTAGTTAACCTCATTATTACATCAAGTTAATTAGATGACATCACAACCGATAATGTAAGGGTTAATACAAGTAGAATTATCTTACAATGGTTGTCAATTTTAAAATGGGTTCTTGTGAAAATGGCATATGTGCAGTGCTATTTGAATCAATAAATTGTATAAGATGAAATGAGTGTACAAGATATGCTTTCTTATGTCCCAAAAGAGTTGTGGATAGGTGAGATGTATTTGGTTCGTATGATAATAGAAAATTTTTTAAAATAATAATTGAATAAATCGCGTATTAAAATTGTTATTAAAAATTTAAATTGGATGGATGGATTTAGAATTGATCAATTTAAATAAAATTATTTTAATTTTTTTTTCAAATAAATTTAAAATATGAAATCAAATACCAATATATATGATTAAGTTCACATACCTTAAGCTTAGGGTTGGGGATTTCGCCTTTTGGGATAAGATTAAGTTCACATAATACAAAATTCGCCTCAAAGTTTGAATTTTAATTTGAATAGTCTCGATATTATACACTTTAAATTATACAATTTTTTAAGTGACGAGAAAAATTAACATTCATTATTTAAGGGGTGTGCCGTGTGCCCTGAGTAAACTTCACTTCTATTTAATAACTTGCAAATAAAAAAAGTATAAATGCTTTTCTTTTGGGGAAAAGGAAGAGGTGTTAACCCGATGTGACCCAACTGAAGTATTTAAAGGATGACATCCAACCAGATTACACTGATCTCCTTGTCCCGAAGAGTCTTATGAATATAGGTAGTTCATCTAGCCATCTCAAGCCTCTCTTATCCCCACTAGCCACCCAGCAAGTTTATTTGCACATTTGCTATGCTATGGATATGCTTGACAGTATTTTTCTCTATGGACATCCTACTTTTATTTCGTCAATTGTTCCTATGTAGTTGTTTTAGTTCATGACAATTGCCAATTGCAAAATTAATCATCAATGTAGCCAAATATGTGTATGTTGGTTCATCTACTAATTAACTTTTGTCTTCACTTACCATTTGTTTTTATTTAGCATGTAGCTCAATAAAACATATGGAAGATGATAAATAGCAATATAATGTAACGGAAATCAAAATTACACATATTTTGTTACATTGATGATTAATTACAATTGATAATTGTCATAAACTAAAACGACCAAATGAGAATAACTGATTGATAGATATTAAATTATTTTCACTTTTATATATTTTAAAAAAAAAAACTTTCCAATAATTTGTAGAGTGAAAAAAAAAAAGAAAAAAAAGGAGAATATTATACATACACACACATATACAATGAAAATCTAATAAAATATTGGGAATTCAACAGACCTATGGTTGCAGAAAAATGATTTTTATTTTTATTTTTATTTTTTGAAAGATTTAGAGATAGTTTGTTGAGGTTTGTGTGGGTCCCGAATTGAAAGCCAAATCCATGGGCACAAGAGAATGGAGATTTGATGATCTTCTTGCAAAATCCTTTGAGCCCTTTCACCTCTCCTTTCTCTTTCCTTTTTCAGTTGCCAATTTCATCACTTGGATCTCAACCCCTTTTACTATATGTGGCTATGTGACAATTGAAATGGGGTGTACAACCTAAGCAATGTATGTGGTTCAATATATATGCATCATTTCTGTATTAATATACGAGTCTAAATTGAGACGTAATAAGTACTATATGTAACAACACTTTTGGGCAAACTTTCGTTGAATGGAAACGAGACTCGATTGGATTAGTCTCGCTCCACAAAATATGGATACGAATGTAATATGCAAAAGAAAATATTTGATGAGAATTTATCTAAATATAATGTGATATGTATGATTTGTATAAACGAACAATCTATTATAATCCTTACAAATCCATCATAAATTCTAATCACCTAATTGGACACTATTGATCCAATCACAATATAACATAACAACGATCATATTTCTAATCTTGATTGTCAATAATATATATATATAAATTTAAAAAAAATAGAAATTTAAAAATTAAGGAAAAAACAAGGATGTGGATATAATTTAAATTCAACTAATTGTGTGGTTATATATATACCTATAGGTGCCTTATTTTACATGAACATCTTGATATACACTACATCTAAAAATAATTTATACGAGTCAATTTTAATAGAGAACAAAACGATGAACTATTACTTGAACCATAACCATTTTAAAATAATTGTAAAAATTGTAATATATTGTTATATCCATGAAATAAGGGATGTGGAAAAAAAACATCATTTATAGTCCCGTGAATTTGAGTTTGTCTTGATTATGAGTAAGTCCAAATTAATTACATGAAATGTGGTATTTTGAATTGAGAAATCTTTTCCACCAAATGAATTTGAAATGGTGAGGAAGCTACCAAAATTTGCTAAACATGTAGTGATGGGGTTACTTTCATTGCTTAAACAAATGTTTGTAACTAGACAATCTACATATGAGCATGTAGGTGGAGATGACATTCTAACCATCAGCCTATTTAAAAGAAGATTTGTCATGTAGCTAGTTTCAACCAATTTCTTGTGACCACCCAAACAATCATGCATAACAAGGCTAAGAGAAAGATGCCTAAAAATATTTGTGAAATTAGTTTCAAAACCAACAATTCTAGCATCGCTAGTTTAGGTTCCAAATTTCAAAATACGGTACGGTATAGCCAAATCAATTATTCCGTAGTCTTCTTTTGTTTAAAATAGTGCATGCGATTATATTGCTCTCGCTGTGCGGTCTTAATTGACAAGTAAATCTGCATTTAATTTGTTAAACATATAATATATGGACATAAATATGCAATCCAATTATCGATTTAGACTTTTAATTTAGACGGGACACATAATTCAATTTAGTATAAGAACCAAACCCAAATTATTTTTTTTTAAAAAATATTGGTGTTTACTTCAATTATATGTTGGATCTGTTGGTAGAAAAACAAATAATAATCAAATAAAATAAGATTATTATTTTCTTGAAAGCAAGGGAAGGAAAGATGGAAAAAAAAGGCTCGTGTTTGGGGTTGGGTTTTTACAAGAGTCAAGCGATCACTCTTTCCTTAAAACCTTATTTGCCACCTCCCAAAGATGCTAGGAGCATTGTGGCCTAGGCTTCCCAGGATAAAACTTGCTATGATTCTACTGTTTGAGCATTCAAACAAAAAATCCGGCGAGCAAAACAAGGTTATGAACACAGTATGGCTAAAGAAGGAGTAGAAGCAGTGAGGTTTTGAGGCTAAAAAGTTGAACTTTCGTGTTCCAATTTTCTGTGTTTATCTCTATTGCCTCTACCCTCTCTTATATAGGGTTGAAGGATTAAATAGCTTTTAATAGGGCACTTTAAAAGGCACCCCACTCCTCCTGGTAACAGCAACCATTAACCTGAGTCTTAATTCAAAATTAAAATTGGAATTAATTCAAAAAATTAACTCCGTAACAGCTGAACTAAGACCCCAATGGTCACACCAGGAGCTTCAGTTCGGTCATGGCAAGGCCGAACTTTCGGCCAGCAGGCCGAAACTTGCAAGTTTCGGCCAAGCCCTCAGGTGGCCGAAACTTGCAAGTTTCGGCCACCAGGTGCATGTTTCGGCCAATAGGCGAGACTTCTCAAGTTTCGGCCAACCTCAGTGGCTCTCTGCGTTGGAAAAATGGTACTGAAGTTTGGCATAACTTAGCTCGCAAGGCCAGCCAATTTCCGGACGATATTCGTGTCCGCAGGTGCCGGCGCACACGAGCTTTAATCAAGCCTTTTTCAATCTCGTCTAGTTGGAATTTGATTTGCACCCACCTCCCCCACAAGCCTTGAATCAAGCCTTTTTCAAGCCTTTTACTATTGCCTTCCAGTGCATAGCACCAGGGTTACTCGTATATCTACTGAGTTTACTAACCGCATAGGCAATATCCGGCCTAGTACAGCTCATAAGATACATCAAACTACCAATAACCCGAGCATATTCCACTTGTGAAATACCTTCTCCGTGGTTCTTGGTTAGATGAATGTTTGTATCAAACGGTGTTCTAGCCATTTGACTATCATCCTTGTTAAATTTCTCAAGGATTTTGTCAATATAATGTGATTGGCTCAACACGAGACCATCAGGTCTTCTAATGATTCTAATCCCGAGGATTAAATCAGCCAAACCCATATCCTTCATGTCAAATCTCGCATTTAACATGTTCTTGGTAGATTTGATCATCCGATCATTACTACAACGATGAGAATATCATCGACATATAAACAAAGAATGACGTAGCCATCTATCGTTTCCTTAACGTAGACACATTTGTCACTTTCGTGTATTTTAAACCCGTTAGTTAACATCGCATGGTCAAACTTCTCGTGCCACTGCTTAGGCGCTTGTTTTAAACCATAGAGCGATTTAACCAACTTACACACTTTCCTTTATTGGCCCGGAACCACGAACCCTTCGGGTTGTTCCATATAGATTTCCTCATCTAATTCACCATTTAGGAAAGCGGTTTTCACATCCATTTGATGAACTTCCAAGTTCCGCAACGCGGCTATGGCAAGAATCAACCTAGTGGAGTTTATTCTCGTTACGGGAGAATACGTATCGAAGTAATCGAGGCCCCCGCGTTGCCTGTAATCCTTGATTACAAGCCTAGCCTTATACTTTTCAATGGAACCGTCCGGTTTTATCTTCCTTTTAAAGACCCACTTGGATCCTAAGGGTTTACTATCCGGATAAAGATTAAAAAGTTCCCAAGTGTGATTCTGTAGGATAGAATCCACTTCACTTTTTATAGCCTCTTTCCACATTGGTCCTTCCGTAGAAGTCACGGCTTCTACATACGTTCGAGGCTCGTTCTCTATCAAACAAGATAGAAATTCGGGTTCATTTTCTAATAAACAAGTTAGAGTACCCGAATCGTACTCTAACAAGTAAGTTAGAAAATCAGGATTGAATGATTTTCCAACTCTCGCCCGTTTACTGCGCCTCGGCTCGAGCTCGGGTTCTTTCTTAGATTCCCCACTATCATTATCCATAGTTTCGTCAAACGTTCGCTTTGACGTACTAGGTCCCTCGTTGGACCTACAAGGAAATATATTTTCAAAGAAATATGCATTCCTTGATTCTATTATCATGTTCTCAAGTACGTCCGGTTTTGGGACTCGTGTACTAAAAACCAATAAGCACTACTATTATGTGAATAGCCAATAAAGATACAGTCCACCGTCTTAGGACCTATCTTTACTTTCTTAGGTGTTGGCACCAATACTTTGGCAAGACACCCCCACACTTTCAGGTACTGGTAGGAAGGTTTCCTACCGTTCCACAGCTCATAAGGCGTCTTTCGAGCTTCTTGCGGGGTACCTTATTCAAAAGGTAATTACTTGTCAAAATCGCCTCACCCCACGCATCTTGAGGTAGGCCCGAACTTATAAGCATCGCATTCATTATATATTTCAATGTACGATTCTTTCGTTCGGCAACACCATTCGATTGAGGTGAGTAAGGTGCCGTACGCTCGTGTATGATACCTACACTTGCACAGAAGTTACTAATCGGTGCTTGGTACTCACCACCTCTATCGCTTCTAACCTTCTTAATTCTCCGATTAAGTTGGTTTTCCACTTCATTCTTATAAAGAATGAATTTATCAACGGCTTCATCTTTGCTTTTAAGCAAATACACATAGCAGTATCGTGTGCTATCGTCGATAAATGTGATAAAATACTTATTACCACCTCTCGTTTGTATCGATCTAAAATCGCACAAATCACTATGGATTAATTCTAGTGGTTCAGTTTCCCTTTCAACCGATTTGAAAGGTACTTTCGTTAGTTTTGCCTCAACACAAATTTCACACTTGTTATTTGTGTCAATTTGAAAGTTAGGGATATGGTCCATGCTAATTAATCTACACATAGAATTAAAATTAACATGACCTAGTCTACCATGCCACAAATTGGAAGACTCAAGTAAGTAAACAGAATTAACTTTGCTTTTATTGATAACAGGAATTACATTGAGCTTAAAGAGCCCATAAGTTACATATCCTTTACCAACAAACATCCCTAACTTGGACAAAACTACTTTGTCTGACTCGAACACCATGCGAAAGCCATGCTTGTTCAACAGAGAGCCAGACACAAGATTCTTCCTCAGCTCAGGAACATACAGCACGTTGTTCAACCTGGAGGCAACAAATGGATCACAGATCCCACTTCGAAGGCCTCACTCAGCACCATGCCCTTGTCACGGATCTCATTGAAGATTAATTGCAAATCTTCTACCTGACTTAACACGGTTTTTGAATCAACCATTTTGAAGTCGAGGAATCGGCCAACCACAAATTTCTTTGAGCCGGCATCCTCACTTCGATATTTATGATCCAAAGCTTCCCACAACGCTTTTGATGTGCTTATCTTTCGATATACAACATATAGCATGTCACACAATCCATTCAGGATGTAGTTTCGCCAAAGGAAGTCCGAATCCTTCCAATAGCCAACCGCCATCACGGATTGTGCATCTTGCTCCTTCAACTCGGGAACCTTCTCAGACAAGAACCTTGTCAAGCCGAGAGTTGCTAGGTAGAACAACATTTTCTGTTGCCACCTCTTGAAGTTCGAACCAACACCGGTGAACTTCTCCGGCTTTTCAGCCGAACCACTCGGTACCGAAGGTACCCGAGACATGGGAATATATCCCTCAGTGCTCCCACCATCTTGTGAACCAACGTTCACTGGTGTAGTTTGGGAATTAGCAACATTGTTGCCGTTTCCTCCACTGTTGTCCGCAACAACGTTATTGTTGCCGTTCCTTCCATTGTTGTCCGCAACAACATTATCCTCCCCATCGATTGGTAGTACGGGATGCTCTATTTTCTTCAAGGAAATTCGGAGAAGACCACCAACGGAAAAACAAATAATAAGGTTTTAAGACTATTGGATCCGTTGGTAGAAAAACAAATAATAATCAAATAAAATAAGATTATTATTTTCTGGAAAGCAAGGGAAGGAAAGATGGAAAAAAAAGGCTCGTGTTTGGGGTTGGGTTTTTGCAAGAGTCAAGCGATCACTCTTTCCTTAAAACCTTATTTGCCACCTCCCAAAGATGCTAGGAGCGTTATGGCCTAGGCTTCCCAGGATAAAACTTGCTATGATTCTACTGTTTGAGCATTCAAACAAAGAATCCGGCGAGCAAGACAAAGTTATGAACACAGTAAGGCTAAAGAAGGAGTAGAAGCAGTGGGGTTTTGAGGCTAAAAAGATGAACTTTCGTGTTCCAATTTTCTGTGTTTATCTCTACTGCCTTTACCCTCTCTTATATAGGGTTGAAGGATTAAATAGATTTTAATAGGGCACTTTAAAAGGCACCCCACTCCTCCTGGTAACAGCAACCATTAACCTGAGTCTTAATTCAAAATTAAAATTGGAATTAATTCAAAAAATTAACTCCGTAACAGCTGAACTAAGACCCCAACGGTCACACCAGGAGCTTCAGTTCGACCATGGCAAGGCCGAACTTTCGGCCAGCAGGCCGAAACTTGCAAGTTTCGGCCAAGCCCTCAGGTGGCCGAAACTTGCAAGTTTGGGCCACCAGGTGCATGTTTCGGCCAATAGGCCGAAACCTCAGTGGCTCTCTATGTTGGAAAAATGGTACCAAAGTTTGGCATAACTTAGCTCGCAAGGCCAGCCAATTTCCGGACGACATTCGTGCCCGCGCACACGAGCTCGGGCTTGAATCAAGCCTTTTTCAAATTATAAAATCATTGATACAAGTGAAGTTTCACATCTTAGTTAATAGATTGAATTTACAAATTATTTAATAGTTAAAAGATCAAATTAATAAAATTAAAATAAAGGAATTATATTTATGGCTCCAGAACAATTTAGATGTTGTGTTGCTACTAGAAAAATCTACTAATCCTGGAACCTTTTGGTCCCTCTGTTGGTACTAAACAAACATTTGACATGCAAATTAATATTTATTTTTAGAATCTATTTAGACATATATTAATAAGAGAATATAACATATATATTTAGTCTTTGAGTTATACCTTCTATATAAGCTTAGTTCTTTAGTTATGTCGTATCTATTTTTTTTGTCTCTCAATTATTTGTAAAGTGACCATTTTTTTCCTCTAAGTTAATATTTCATTAGATTTAAATAAAAAATTAATATAATAAAAAAGGTTTAAATGAGAACAGGAAACATGAAAACTTTTACTCTTTTTCTCTTATATGAGATGAACATTTCTAACATTGTAGTGAGTTTATTTGACAAATTTTGAGTTCCTATAGAGAATTTTTACTTTTATTTATCATCAGGTTTGAACTCAAAATTTATCAAATAAACTCATTGAAAAATTGAGAACATGTGTCTCATAAAAAGATCAAATTTTCATATTTATCGATTTCATTTAACATTTAAATATTTTTTTTTATTTAAATCTATTGAAAAGTATCAAAATTGTCACTTTGAAAATAATTAGAAGATTAAAAATAAAACAAAAATAACTGAAAGGTTGTGTCTATACTCACTTGATATATAACTCAATAGTGGAATATGTCCTTCTTATGATAACAATAATTCTGAGAATAATATTGATATTGAATAGTTTGACTATGCAAAGTACATGAAGGGACTATTATAGGGATTCAAATAGTCCTAGTGATGATAAATGATAATATTCTAATAAGTAATAATATAGGGAGATGAAGAAGAAATTCTAATGTGACTAGAATATAGAGTCCTAATACACCCCCTCAAGTTTGAGGTTCTCTAGAGAGAACATTGAGCTTGACCCTTAGATCATTGAATCTTGCTATCGTTAGTGGCATGGTGAAGATGTCTGCTAGCTGGTCTTTTGTATAAAGATCACTTGTATTTCTTTTGATGACACTTTGTCACGAACAAAATGGTAGTCAATTTCAACATGTTTGGTTCTTTCATTAAACACATGATTTGCACATAAATAGGTAGCACCAAGGTTGTCATACCAAAGCTTTGGTGGTTTTTGCACAGTAAGACCAATCTCTTTAATTAAAGCAATTCAACTAACTTTCGTTGAGACATCGACTATAGCTTTGTATTCTACTTCTGTTAAGGATCTAACACCTGTCTTTTGCTTGCGGCAAGCCTAGGAAATTAGATTTTTACCAATAAAGACAACAAAGCCACTAGTGGGCTTGAGGTTATTAGGGCATCCTGCCCAATCAGAATTCAGAAATGCATGAATTCTGTCTGAGTTTGATTTCATAAAACATAGCCCATAGTCTAGAGTAGCTTTGACATACCTTAGAACACGCTTTAAGGCAACCCAATGGTCATAGGCTGGAGATTACATAAACTGACAAAATTTGTTAATGGCAAAATGAGAGATTTGGGCGTGTGATGGCTAGATATTGAAGTGATCCAACTAAGTTGAGGTATTGTGTGGGATTGTCATATGGTTGAGATGAGTTTGTTGCACTTAGCTTGCTCTTGATGGGAATTGGAGTGGAGATTGGCTTGTAGGGTTCCATTCCAGATCTTTTGTGTATCTCAAGCATGTACCTTCGTTGTGATAGGATCATTGCTTGCTTGTTGTGAATTATCTCGATCCCTAGGAAGAAGCTTGGAGGTTCCATGTCTCGGATCTTGAAAGTTTCAGCTAGTCTACTTGTTATGGAAGCCAAGAGACTTTTGTTGCTGCTCATTATTAGTATGTCATCAACATAGAAAAGTAAATGAATTTGAGCATTGGCAGAAAGATAGATTAAAAAAAATGATACATAAGCTTTTGAAGCTTTGAAAGCAATCGAGAGCAGACAATTTTGAAGACGTTTGAACCATGAACGTGGTGATTGCTTCAAACCATATAGAGACTTTTGTAGTTTGCAGACATGAGTAGGAAAATTGTTGTCAATATATGATGTGAACTTAATTATACATGTTTCTCTTGTTAGTTTGAATCTATTTGTTGGGTTTAAGTTCATTAAATTAAACTATTACTTTAAATGCATATTCCCTTGTTTTCTCATTAAGATTTGGTTGTACACTTATTTTCAATGTTTTACGGTGTTTGTTAGTGTTTTGGAACCATTATAGGTTAATTGCAAAGGCAATGGGGAAGTCCTAGGACAAGTTTGGAGCCAAAATGAAGTGAAGATGCTGAAACAGGGGATTCGACGCGTCGAGTTTCAAACTCGACGCGTCTAAAAATTCCAGAAAGGTTGTTGTTCGAGTCGTCGAAGACTCGACGCGTCGAGTGAGGTCTCGACGTGTCGAGAAGTTCTAGCAGTGGTTCGGAAAGTCGACGCCGAAGACTCGACGCGTTGAGAAATTCCAGTACATTGAGGGTTTGGCGAATTTCATGACTCGATGCGTCGAGAGGTCGATTTTGGGCATATTTCAATTTTACACAGAAACTTCCTAATTTGCTCCTACTTGGTTCCTGCTATAAAAGGCCCATCTTCCCTCAACCTTAGGGCATTAAGCTACGTTTTGGTGACAAGAACGAGGAGATCAAGAGCCACAAGTTGCTGATAATAAGTCACAAAATATACTAAGTTCCAGTAGCTTTTCTAAGGAACTGTGCACTAGTTTTGACTTAGAAGTCTTTTTTAGAGTAAAATGTCCTAAAAGTACGAGCTTAGCACAGAAATACCTTCCCAACTACATTTTATTTGTTTTCAGGCATTTTCGGACAGAAAACATGGCAAAAGGGGCAAAAATGTCAAGGCCGAGGAAAACGCGGGAGCGAGGACCGAACACACCGGGACTACGCACGAGAAGAGGGACGGAATGGGAATTATTCTCCATTCACGCCCCTCCTCACGGCATGAGTGTTCCGTGAATGGGGATTAGAGCGGCCAAACGAAGCTCAAAGGCGGAAGGCGGAAGGCGGAAGGCGTTATATCCTATTCACGCTGGCCTCACGGCGTGAGGCCGTGTGTGAATAGGGAGTGCGAATATGTAAAGGAAAAATTCAGCATTTGCAAAGGGAGTTCAATTCTATTCAACCATTCTAGAGAGAAGTTTTTAGGTAGCTTTAGATTTAGGCTAGGTTACATTTTCTCTTTCTAGGGTTTTAGCGTCAAATCTAGATACTTTGGAGGTAAGATTGAAGATCTAGAGTTTCTATAGCTTGGATCTCTCATTTCTCACCACCATTTTGAAGGGATCTAGCTTGGATTTGGGTAAAGATTTCGTTTGTTCTTCATGTAATGAATATCATGTTTTATCTATTTTGCTATTAATCTTGGTCTTTGTAATGTTTGGCTAAAATTCTAGTAGTGGATTGGATCTTGTTTCTTTGTGCTAAATATGCTTTGATCTATTTGTTTTGCTATGTGTTGATGTCTTGTTGTGAAGAGACTTTGTATGGACTCTTGTGTATGTTGTACAACATATGCTTGAGGTTTGAGTAGGATTAGGTCGACAAGAGATTGTGGCTTAATCCTAGACTTGTCTTCTTTGCATTTCCTGCCCTCAGATCCGAGGGGATAAGGCCCAGAACGAGATGTAGATAAAGTGTTTGTTGAAATGCTCATAAGGACCGTGGTAACGAAACGGTGGTTCCACACCTATGGAAGACCTAGTAACCGAGCGGTGAACGGCATTGGAAGTCATCTCACTTTATTAGATCAATACTAGCCCAGATTCACTTCACACACACAATGAAATGGGAACCAAATCCACTACGCTCTCTATTTTATAGTTTCTTTTATTCCTTTTCTTATTTCCTTTGTTATGCCTTTCCCTTACACTCTCTTGAACACATGCTCTAACTTATGCTCCTTGCACCTAGTTTATTTCTCGTTAATGCACCGTGATACGTGATTGTCTTGCACTATTTTTACTCCGACTTGCCATCCTTGAGTACGACACTCGGGGTGGTTCTCACTCACCCCGTTTTAACTCTTTTCATCTCTTTCCATTCACGACCATGCAAATCGAATCTTTTGACGACGCTATCCAAAATGAGAACCGTAACAAAAAGCGTCCTGTCAAAAATGGCGTCGTTGCCGGGGATGGCAATAGGTTCTACGTAGAGTGTGCATACTATGACAATCTAGGAGTGTGTTAATGAGAGTTTCTAGGTTTCCCGTATCTTTATTTGTTATCCATTCTGTTCATTCGTTCTACCTTGTGAATCCATCTTGTTTTTGTACATTTTCTTTCTTGTTACTTGCTTGGATGTGGGCACCAATCCTTTGTATACATATTTGCTCACCTTGCAACTACTTCTAGTTGCAAGTATACTTGTTTGGTGAAGCTTTTTGTGCAGAAAATTTTTCAAAAGTATATCTAAATAAGCTCACCAATGAATGAGAATGTATATCCTTATGGATATCCACCCGATGGAAGCACATCAATGAACCATTCTCCACCTTGCACTTATAGACAACACACTCATTACAACCCTTACATGTACCATTATCCACCACATCCACATTACCATCTACCACATCCACCTTACTATCCACCATCACTACCATACCAATTTGAAAAATCTCAAACTATATATTCACATGAACCTCAACATATTTACCCACTTCAAATACCCGCCCAATGGCACTATGATGAAAGAAACTCCTATGGGCAATATAATTACTCACATTATGAGGAACCACCTTACAACGCCCCACCACACCGTAGTGATAAGATTGAATGCCTTGAGAGGAAGTTGCAAGCAATCATTCAAGAGGAAAAAGAACAATTGCTAATTCTCAAAGCCGAAGTTAAAAAGGAGATAGGGGAAGAACTAGTCTCCTTTAAGAATGACACGTTGCAACCATTTAAACGGTCTGAGGAAACTCTTTCCCACTTGATATAGGAGCTCACTACCAAACTTGAGATGGAAGCCCAAACCAATGCCGTAAGGGATGATGAACCAAAGAGGGCCATCCATGAACCCTTACTAGATGACACCCCCGTTCTTGAAGAGATTCCAATTCACAAATTGGAAAATCAACAAGGGGTGGATGAGGCTAGTGAGAGTGATAATGATATTGAAGTTGTGTGGGAAGATGAGAAACCAAGTGGTGACACTACATGTGAGAACATCCCAAGTCCTCCTTGTGTCATTACATTTGATTATGAATGTCTTAAATCTTGTCTCGATCACATTTATATTTATTATAAAGATGACTCTTATGAATTTTGTGACTATGTGTTTAATGCTTCTGACGATATTTCTCCTAATTCGTTAGAGGGTGATTTTGTAGGTGGTTGTGATAACATTTCTTCTCATTCTAATGATGAATTTTATGATTGTGAGAATTTAGATTGGGGGGATGAGGAGAGAGTTGAGTGTATTGATAAGGGTGAGATGCAAAATTGTGAAGTTGTCACTTTTGACAACAATTTTGAGGAAAAAATGAGTGAATGACGAAGAAAAGAGGGAAAATGGTGGTGGAGTTGAAAACCAAAGTGTGGAAAAAGAATAAAGGGGTCGAAGACGAGAATGATCTTGTAGTGTTTGTTGACATGAGTGCTTCGAAGAATGAAAATTATGGGGGTGAAAAGTTAGGAGGAGAAGGGCACTATATATTTAAGGGTGTGAGTTTAATTCCTTATGCATTGCCCTGTTTGTTCTTAATGATTTTGTGCACCTTATTCTCGTATATGAATTCGAGAATGCCCGACAATAGGGGTATATCTCAAAAGTAAAGTAGATGGGGCGCATGGTGCAGTCTCCATCCTTTTGTGTTTTAACGCATGACCCATGCCTTGTCTAGACTAAGACATTAAAGTAGGGCGCTTCCTGGGAGGCAACCCAGGGGAATAAGTGTAATTTTTATTCTTGCATTTATTTTGTTGAGTTGCATTCTTGTTTTTCTTGAGCTAACGTTTGAAGGTAAGTCACCAGTGAATATCTTTTAATTGTGAAAAGTGTGGCCAATTGCTTCGTTTATCTAGAAGAATGTGAAAACCTTGTCATTGAATTGAAATGTCATTACTCTTTGCCTTCTAGATGAATTGATTATGAAATGCAAAATGCTTGATCCCTTGACTAAGTGACTGCCAGGTGCCTTGAATGCCATATTGTATTACTTGTGAACCTTTTGATCTTATAGAAAATGAGGGGCACGAGGAGCGTCACATTCAAAAGAATAAAAGAAGAAGGGGAATAAAGTAGAATAGGAGGAAAAGTAAGATTGAAAGAAGAAATGGATGCTGTCCGAGACAAGGCAATCTCTGAACGTGCCAAAATTTATAACAAAATGCTAGTAAAGATCCAGCACGCCGCAGAGAAACCGGTGGTAACATGGAGTTTTGTCAATCCAACATTGTTGGATGCATTTGGATGCCGGGAAGAAGTTGCGAAACTCATAAACCGACCCTTTTGGAAGTCAATATTCGCATGGAGAGACGATACCTACCAACCCGTTGTGTATGAATTTGTGGCCAGTCTTGCAATCACGAAAGGACAAAATGACCCCACAAGCCCTTCTATGAGGTTTAGGTTATTTTGCAAGGATTACCACATCTCAGTCGACACGCTCGGAAGAATCTTGGGTTTTTATTCCCAAGAAGAACAAAAGGAAGATTGGTATAAGGCATTGCCACTTGACTTCGAAGAGGAGCAGGTAATGAGTACGTATTGGGCATCCATCTCACGACCGGGAATCCAATGGAAAGGAGACCGAGTACATGGGAATGATATAATGAGAAATGAGTTAATAGTGGTGGGACGCATATTCTTGGGGAGGGCGAAGATCCAACTCTAGCAAAGTTTACCGTGTCGATCTCTTGGCTCTTTGGAGTATGGATTCTGAGAACCCCATTAACATGGGGATGTTTTGTAAAAATTTTCTAGTGTCGCAATACAGGAAGAAAGTAAAGAATATCTTTGTCGGACCACTAGTTACCCGGTTATGCAAAGGATTACAGCTCGACATCCTACTCGAACGAGGGACTCGCATGCGGGATTGCAAGATGAAAGCCTTGTCCAAGGAAGATATGTGTGCCTTAGAGATTTCTCGAGTACCTTAGGAAACTAATATGGATCCACCTCAGCCACCAATACTAGTATTCCCACCTATGGCACCACATTACTCATCAGTTACCAATTGGGCCACTTTACAAGCATTTCACTATCAGCTTCACCAAGAAGCATTAGCCAATCAACAGAGACTGCATGATGCACAACAACAATAGATTGAATAACTCTGGCAGTACGTTGAGAATCACATCTCACATTCACCTCGAAGTAGTTGTTGCAGTAACCGCAATGGACCATCTGGGTCATGGTGATTTTGCCTATTATCTTAAAGACTTAATTTACTTTTTTATTTTGCTATTTTATTAACGTAGACTATCTTTTAATGTTTTTAATAAGTATTTGAACTCTTCCCTATCTATCTCTTGTGTGCCTGCTTATCTGAATGACCAGTTTTTGTGCTTACAGAAACAGTAAGGATGTTGCGTCATCCTTACACATTTCATATAACTGCTGTGAAACTTTGCCACTAACCTTTTAATTGCCTATCTGTGATGTCCATAAAACAGGCTGGCCAAAGAATCTTAATGCCAAAGACGAGGAATTCTCTTATACAGAGGGGGTTTCTTTTCTAATTTTTACCTTTCCCCACTTTTTGCTTTTAAAGTGTGGAAAGGTACTTTCCTGTGCCCTGTGTTGCTAGACTTTATCTTTTGAGTGCTTTGTTGTCCCTTTAGTCCCAGTGTCAATTCCTAAAGTGTGGAAAGGGACAACTTCCTTAAACTAGCTTTTGGGTGTTGATTGAACAATCAGGGGCATCCCACACCACACTTCTAAAGTGTGGAAAGGGAAACTTTGTTTCACTTTCCTGCTCTGGTTCACACCCGTGTGTCCACAGTAATGAACATCGGGATGATGTTGTTCTAAAGTGTGGAAAGGGGCGCACTCTTGTGCTTTAGTTTTGAAAATTTTTGACGTACCATTTGTGAATATTAGATGTGCATATGATTGGAAGAGAATAGAATTGGTTGAATTTATTTTGAGAATGTGTTTTATGATGCTTTAGTCAGCTAAATTTTTGGAATATCTTTGAAATTTATTTTTCCTCTTACCCCCTTAGGATTATATAGGGCCCAAGTAGGGTTATTTTTATTGCATGTTTGTATGATAATTCACCTCTTATTTTACCTAGACCTTAGTAAACGATCCCTCAAAGTGGGAGTGTGCACTTTCCAACTTTGGAAAGATAAAACAAAGCAAGGCCGGAAATGAACAAATCTCTTGGTTAGGTATGGAGCAAAAGGTGAGCCTTGTGGATAAAAAGAAAAAAAAAGTCTCAAATAAAAAGAGTATTGAGTGATAAAAGCAGGGGATTACAAAAGGAAAAGGCAAAGACCGAAAATGGGTGCCCAACGAAAAAAATGAGTGAAAGTCATTGCTTATGTCGGGATCACAAAAAGGTTCCTCCGGGATAAAACACAGAGATCTATGCTGAGGGGAATCGACCTTGGCATAAGGGTGGAGGAAGGTGAGAACCAACGCTTAAGTCGGGACCATTAAAAGTCTTCCCGAGTTAAAACACAGAGCTCTGTGCCAGAGGGGACTGGACCTTGGCTTAAGGTTGGTGAGCGGTCCATACCAAACCTCTCACTTACTTTTTGTAGAGGGCCTTGGTGCTATAAGGTTGGATTTCGGTTGGGCCGTGCACATCGTTCCCACTAGTGTGGCTCGGCTATAGGCCTTGGTAAAATAAGAGGTGAGTCACCCCGTTTTTGTTAAATGTCTTTACCTTCTTGAGGGGACAATTTTCTTAAATATTCCAAGAGTTGTTGACTAGGGCATGATTAACACATTTTTGAAATAATTCAAGGGATTCCACTCTTATGCTCGTCTAGCACTTGTTCTTCAAGAGAAACACTTGGTACACTAAAAGTTTTTGTTTAAATGTATATTTTGAGCTTATCAGTTCATAATTGTGAAATTGCTTGGGGACAAGCAAGCTAAAGTGTGGAAAATTGTGATAAGTCACAAAATATACTAAGTTCCAGTAGCTTTTCTAAGGAACTGTGCACTAGTTTTGACTTAGAAGTCGTGTTTTTAGAGTAAAATGTCCTAAAAGTACGAGCTTAGCACAGAAATACCTTCCCGAATACATTTTATTTGTTTTCAGGCATTTTCAGATTAATTAAGTAATTAATCCTATTTCAATTAGTGAATTAATTCCTAAAATCCTGAAAATTCAATACTTGGGGACTAATAATTGACTAGTCAACCCCAAAGTCAAAGTTGTACCTTGAGCTTTGTAAGGAGTTCCCTTGTTCCTTACACTTCCTAATGTTAGTAAGGGTATTCTTGACCTTCCACATGGTGTTAGTATTGTAACCTAACCTAGTAGACCATCTTCATTCTATCCCTACACTTTCTAAAAATCTATCTCCACCTTCTCTCTAAAAGGTGAGTAGCTTTTTTTCCAAGCCAAGTTGGAACCTTGCCAAGACTTCAAGAGTTGCTTTCAAGATTCAACCTTTCTTATATTTGGGCATCTAGGATGGTAAGATCTAAGTTCAGCTTGTGTTTTTGGTTTTATCTAAGGTGTCTTTTCTTAAAGCTAGGATCTTTATGATCTTTTGGTTTGTTCTTGAAGTGGGTTTGGAAAGTGAGCCTTTTGGGGAGCTTGTTGAGGTGTAAAGTGAAGCCTTTAGTCTACAAGAGGTAACCCCTGCTCTACAAAACCTATTTTGCTTACCTATATGTGAATATTTCTTGGATTCTACATGTGTTTTGCTATGAAATGTGAGTGTTGGTGCATGATCTTGTGAAAATGCATATCTAGAGCTTGTGTTTAGGGTTATTTTGTGCCATTGCTTGACATTTCCTTTGATTCAAGTCATTTTGTTGTATTTGGTGAGATTTGGCATGTTTTGGACTTGAATTTGAGTTGGAGATGAAAAATTCGCGAAGTGTGTTTTGTGGTACAGGACGTGTACCCACGGGCGGAACGGCGGGCGGGGCACCACCCGTCACCCCACCCGTAGGTACAAGCCTTGTGGGAATGTGTTCCCGCGGGCGGAACCACGGGCGGGGCACCACCCGTGGGTACACAAGTGGTGATGTTGGGGGATTTGTTCCCCGTGATTCTTTTGAATCGTTAATTGGTCTTTGGACTTCCCGATGTTCTTTTGTGGAACTATTTGAGTGTCTTCTTGATGTTTCGTATGTCTAGAACTATGTGGTAGGTATCCGTGTAGGTCTTTGGTGTCTTGAATAGTGCTTAGTGTTCAACATTGTGTTTCGTTGAACCGTGATGAGTCTTGAGTGTTCTTCGGAACTACCTTTGGTTTACCCGTTTGATAAGCATGCTAGTTCGGTGTTTAAATGCTAGTGTGTGTGTTGTTTGTACCTTCCTATTGGATGATGATAACTTGTGTTATTCATTGTTGTTGGTGTTGGGCTGTGACCCATTCCTTGATTGAGTATGGTTTCATATCTTCGTTGTGATCCGTTGATTGATTCCTGTTGTGGTGTGATGAGTGTCTGGCTTTACCTAGATTGCACGATTAGTGGTATGGGACACTAGTCACCAAGGTATTGCAGCGGTCCTCGTGGTGGCCGTGACGTGATTCTGGAGTTGTGGCCTTTGTGTAAGGTTCACGTATTTCTTGGGAGGCATGTGTTGCCGTGTGTGTGTACGGTACCCTCGTGTACTATGAAATTGGTGGTCTCGTTGGCGGTCGTTAGCGGATGGGGACGACAATCCTCAGAGGGAAAAGGTTAGACTTCGTTGTACATGGGTCCTGGAGGTAATGGTTGGAAAGAAGATACAAGGTTGTGGGGTAGCCAAAAGGTTGGAACCGAGCATAAGGAAGGCATATCAACTCGTGATGGGTGATGTCACGAGGGCTTGTGTAGCCATTGTGGTGGGCTTGCGTAGTCACAAAGGCATGTGTTGCCGTTGGGTGAGTCGTATTCCTTTGCGTTGTGCTTATCGGGTTTTGATCTATTGAGTGATGATAGATCATGCCTTGACTCTTCTTGTGAGTCATGTTGTTCCTTGTGGTCTTGGGATGTGTCCCCGTGTTGTTGTTGAGAGTGTTGAGTCTTATGTTGACTATTGCTCTTGGTTTTGTACTTATATACTTATGTATTCCGTTTCGAAAATGGCTTTACAACTTATATCTTACTTATGTATGTTATTTCACATGTATTGGTGGGTTACCAGCATTATTCGCTTACCGGGCGTTGTCCCATGTTTTATTGTGTTCTTTCAGGTGATGTCTAGGCGAGTGCGCAGTCTAGTGCCTGTTAGCATAGCTTCTCCCGTTGGTTTATGGCCTGTGTGCCGCTTTAGTTATAGACTTTGGTGACTTTTGGATAGTTGTAAACAATGCAGATTCTGCCGTAGCGTTCATCTTTGTTGGTGAACGTGGCATAACACCCCATGACATGGATTTTTATTTATCCAATTATCTTTTAGCCTTCCGCTGTGTTTGTTGTTTAGTTGTGTTATCTGCATGTTTTCAGGTTTTAATTAGCCTGTTTTAGGGGGTGTTACAAAATAGGTCAAGGCCGAGGAAAACGCGCGAGCGAGGACCGAACACAACGGGACTACGCACAAGAAGAGGGACGGAATGGGAATTATTCCCCATTCACGCCCCTCCTCACGGCGTGAGGGTTTCGTGAACGGGGATTAGAGCGGCCAAACGAAGCTCAAAGGCGGAAGGCGTTATATCCTATTCACGCTGGCCTCACGGCGTGAGGCCGTGCGTGAATAGGAGTGCAAATATTTAAAGGAAAAATTCAGCATTTGCAAAGGGAGCTCAATTTTGTTCAACCATTCTAGAGAAAAGTTTTTAGGTAGCTTTAGATTTAGGCTAGGTTACATTTTCTCTTTCTAGGGTTTTAGCGTCAAATCTAGATACTTTGGAGGGGAGATTGAAGATCTAGAGTTTCTATAGCTTGGATCTCTCATTTCTCACCACCATTTTGAAGGGATCTAGCTTGGATTTGGGTAAAGATTCGTTTGTTCTTCATGTAATGAATATCTTGTTTTGCCCATTTTGCTATTGCTTGATCTTGGTCTTTGTAATGTTTGGCTAAAATTCTAGTAGTGGATTGGATCTTGTTTCTTTGTGCTAAATATGCTTTGATCTATTTGTTTTGCTATGTGTTGATGTCTTGTTGTGAAGAGACTTTGTATGGACTCTTGTGTATGGTGTACAACATATGCTTGAGGTTTGAGTAGGATTAGGTCGACAAGAGATTGTGGCTTAATCCTAGACTTGTCTTCTTTGCATTTCCCGCCCTCAGATCCGAGAGGATAAGGCCCGGAACGAGATGTAGACAAAGTGTTTGTTGAAATGCTCATAAGGAACGTGGTCACGGAATGGTGGTTCCACACCTATGAAAGACCGAGTAACCGAGCGGTGACTAGGCATTGGAAGTCATCGCACTTGATTAGATCGACACTAGCCCAGATTTACCTCACACGCACAAAGAAATGGGAATCCAAATCCACTACGCTTTCTATTTTATAGTTTCTTTTATTTCTTTTCTTATTTCCTTTGTTATGCATTTCCCTTACACTCTCTTGAACACATGCTCTAACTTACGCTCCTTGTACCTAATTTATCTCTCGTTAATGCATCGTGATACGTGATTGTCTTGCACTTTTTTTACTCCGACTTGCCATTCTTAAGTACGATACTCGGGGTGGTTTTCACTCACCATGTTTTAACTCTTTTCATCTCTTTCCATTCACGACCATGCAAATCGAATCTTTTGAGATGCTATTTAAAATGAGAACCGTAACGAAAAGCGTCCTGTCTGTTGACATGGGAAGAAAGAAGAAAAGCTAGGGAGATTTAGGAGAATCACTTGGTCTATTCTTTTACTCTCTTTGATTGCTTGTAAACTCTTTATTTTATTGCTATGAATTCTATATTAGCCCTGTGTGGCTAATTTATCTTAAATATTCTTTGGTAAAAGTATTTATTAACCTATGTGTCTAGTTCTCAGATTCTTTAATATATTGATATTTTGTGTTTTATACTTGTGTTGCAATTGTGATTTCATATTGTTGATGCTAGTAGTTTGTGACCATAATTACTTGTTTCACAGCTATCTTTATGTCTTAACGGGAGTTAGGGTACAATTGAGAGCACCCACAATTGCACTTAACTATTGCAACTTGGGAGATGGCATATATGTTTGGGAGTTAATTTTTAGCTATTGCACATCGAGAGATGGTAATAGTTAAGAGTTTATATTGAATGTTTGTTCTTTTATTGTTGGGTGTTTATATCATGGGAGTGAATACTCACTTATATTGTTTTAGGTTAGAGATTGCGGGAGTAACTCTCCCCCATTGTTTGCATTCTCACACTTGTTTAAACCCATATTTAATATTGCACTTTAGATTGGCACTAGGTGATTAAACACTTGAATCCCAGGAATCTCACTCTCTCTCTATTGTTTTCACAAACCTACTACTTTGCTCTTTAAATTAGTTTTATAATTAATCAACCATCCATGATTTTCGTTAGGATTAGCTTCACAAGAATAAATTAGTAACTAGTGCTTGATACGCCACGCTTCCCTGTGGATCGATAACCCGATACTCCGAGTAATTATTTGTTTGAGAAATATACTGCAATCAATATACCTTGGCGGTTGCTTCATGTAAACATTTTCACTCAAGCAGCCATTGAGAAAAGCATTATCAACATCAAGCTGGCTGATAGACTAATCTTTTGTTGTAGCAAAAGATAAGAGAAGTCTTACTGTAGTTGGTTTGACTAAAGGACGGGAAGTGTTAAAATAATCTTCTCCTTCAACCTGATTGAACCCTTATGCAACAAGCATAGCTTTGTATCGTTCAATTGTACCATCAGCTTTTCTTTTGATTTGGTAAACCCATTTGCATCTAATTACATTCATATCTCGTTTATGTGGAACTAGCTTCCAAGTGTTGTTGTGCAATAGAACATTAAATTCTTCGTCCATTGTTGTTCTCCATTCAGGGCTTTTTACAACTTGGGAGTGGCATGTGGGTTTTGAGTCATCTACACATGCAATTAGAGCTATGTTACTTGTGGAATCACAAATCATGCGTCATAGGACCATAGGATGTGTACGTTGAGCTAGGGGTGCCGATTGACATCGTTCAGGCCTGGAATGAGCAACCAGAGGATGATTGGGATGAAAATTTGTCGTGGTGGAATGTTCTCGACGACACAAGTGTGTCCTTAGCGTGTCTGGGCCGTGTCCCTTTCGCGACACTGGTGTGTGGAATTTCTAACACTCTAGTCTGCTTGGTACGTTGATGACGACCCTTGATTTTGCATCCTGTGTCGAAGTAGAAACATGTGGAGGAGTTTTAGCTTCAAAAGGTAAAACATTCTCATCAAACCGACACATGGCAAATGGTAAGAATTTTTCTAGTATTTAGATTCAAGCAATGATATCCTCAAAATGAATCTAGGTACCCAAGGAAGACAGATGGAGTAAAACGATACTCTATTTTGTATTGATTATAGGGACGGAGATAGGGAAAACATAGGCAACCAAAGACACGAAGGAATGAGTAGTTTGGAGTTTTTTTGTTGATGATTTTATAGGGACTCAAATTGTTTAATGTTGAAAAGGGTATACGGTTAATTAGAAAAACTCTTGTTTCATAGGCATAAACCCAAAACTTGATAGGGATAGAGGCTTGGGCAAGTAAGATCAAACCAATTTCAACAATGTGTTTGTAACGTCTTTCAACACATTCGTTTTGTTCATGTGTGTAGGCACAAGACTGATGATGGTTTATTCCAAGACTGACAAAGAGTTTGTCTAGTTTCTTGTATTCAACCTCCTATGTCAGACTGAATGGCTTTTATCTTGCAGGAAAAGGTGCGCTCAACCAGTACTTTAAATCTATTAAAAATAGCATAGATTTGGCTGGTCACATTTAAGTTTAATTGTTGACTTAAAATTTTTCGGCCACATTTGGTCGGTAATTTGGCCGGCGTGATCAAAATTGATAAAAATTGCATAGTTAAGGTACTAAATTAATACTTTTGAAAGTCAGGGGTTATAATTAACACAAGTTCAATAGTTAGCGGACCAAAATTAAAATTTACTGTTTTTAGTTTCATGGGGAAGAACCAAGTATATCTAGAATAATCATCAACAAATATAACGAAATAATGACTACCCACATTAAATAAAACTGATGATGGTTCCCAAATATGTGTGAATTAAATCTAACACCGAAGAACTAGATTTTCTGGCTCTTTCTAGAGGAAATCATGAGGATTTCCCTAGTTGACAGACAGAAAAAAGAGAATTATTGTTATTACTTGGTGATTTTGACACTGGACAATGACGTAGAATTTTGTGTAGGGCTCTAGAGTGGGGGTGACCGAGATGGTTGTGCCAAGCTTTTGACAATGTTTTTAATGTGACAAATGTCATGGGGTTTTGTACTAGAAGTGTGTATAATCCCCTTGCGTTTTCTCCTTTAAGTAGACCTTGATTGTTGCCCACACAATCCCACCAATAGTCATTGTTGCACTAAAAGGACCAATCACCGCCTCTCAACATGAACGCGCTTCAAATCAACCTTGTGGTCGAGGTCATGGAAATAGAGGAAGCCGAGGTCGTGAACGTGGTCGGAGCTACACTCCAATGTGAATTATGAAACGACATCATTTTGGTTCAGGATTCACCTTACAAGGTGAGCTCTAGTATGTTTCACGATATAACAATTGGTATATATGTATCTATATATAATTGTTCATCTTGAATTCTTTCAAAACTAGAGATATTACTATAATAATTTTTTTTTTTGGATCAATTGGAATGTGGACACCCAGGGGACTATAATAATATTTAATAGCGTAAATTAAGGCCAAATCTATATTCTTAATTAATATTAAATAAGGAGTTAATACCCAAAATCGTCCTCGACTATAGTGGTTTTTCTCAATTTCGTCCTAAACGACTTTGGTGACCTAATATCGTCCCAGACTTTTGTGTTTCGCTCAATTTAGTCCCAGACTTTTGTGTTTTTGCTCAATTTAGTCCTTCATTTGTTATTCTGTCCATTTAGTGTTAAATAAATAGACAATTCAGTAATTTTAATATTGGCATCTCTTTACTCATAGACATGTGAACTGCGAAATCCTTTTTTTTTTTTTACGAATTACTCCCAGAATTACTCCTAAAACTGCGAATATAAAATTTGATTTGCAGGTCCGGGAGTAATTCTGGGTGTAATTCATACAAGAAAGAGGAATTTCGCACTTCATAAGTTGAAAGTAAAGAGAGATCAATATTGACATACTGAATTATTCCTTTATTTAACACCAATTTGACGGAATAACAAATGGAGGACTAAATTGAGCGAAACACAAAAGTCTGGGACGATATTAGGTCACCAAAGTCGTTTAGGACGAAATTGAGAAAAACCACTATAGTCGAGGACGATTTTGGATATTAACTCATTAAATAAGCCATAAATATTTTTATGTCACAGATTAGTTTATTTGGACAAGCATTTATGATACGAATAATATTACATTCACTTCAACGAAATATTATGAGTTAATTTCATTTTTGTCCTAGATTTATAGGCGGCAGTCCAATTTTAATTCGTTTTTATCCGAACATCCATTTTTGGTCATAGTATTATTATGACATAATCAATTTTGGTCCTCTATCAAAAAAATCGTTAAAATTTTGTTAAATAGATGGACATTTCGATCTTCAATTATGAATTTTTTTAAAAAAATAAACATAAAAAATATAACAGGTCAATGCACTTTGTATTAAAAAGATCAAAATGGCTTTCTGTTTAACGAAATTTTAACGATTTTGTTGATAGAGGACCAAAATTGGTCATGTCACAATAATACTAGGACCAAAATATGATGTTTTGATAAAAATAGACTGCCACCAATAAATTTAGGACCAAAAATGAAATTAGCTCAAATATTATCTATACAATTTTTTTTAAACAAAAATATTCAAAAACTGACTGATTTTATTGCGTGTTAATAAAGTGTCAATGCTAAATAAATAAAATTTGGTATCCTTATTATTATCGCTAGTATTTTCACCCGTGTGATGCACGGAATTAAGTTGTTATAATATTTTAAGAATATTTGGATCGATATACAATTATATAAATTATAACATTGAATATTATATAATGCAATTGAAGAATTGAGTTCGATCGATTGTATTTTATGATATTATCATTGCTTGAATTTGAACAAATAATTACTCAATTAATAGTTAATGTGTATAGGTACGAATCCGGTGTTGAAACTTTAGAGAATTTATATATTAGTGTATAGGATTTGTATTAATTGGGCAAATTTGCTCGTTGTCTAGCAACTCAATTATAGAAATCATTTGTTATCCTAATTTATTTATATGGAAGATGATTGCTATAATCTGCAAGCGAACAGAGTCAATCACAGTATCAGGGTCGATCCCACGAAGAACACTATTAACTGTTATCTTGAATTATCACTTTGTTGATAAGGAAAAACGCAAATAAATAGAATTAATGTAATTAAAAAGAATATTTATGAATTTAAAGCTAAGGAAAATTCTGATTGAGACAAGACTAGGAATTTGGGATTCACCTATTAGATAATTAACTAACTCTCATAAGTATTGATTCTTATGATTATGGTGATGATTGCTTCAAATATATCCTAATACTACGTCGAGCTACTAGGTTGTACCCAATTAACTGTGATCATCCGTCGATATCTCACCATCATTAATTGAACCCATTAAGCAACAATCAAATATCACCACAAATACCTAAAGCTATGTGTAGTTTAGGTCAATTATGATTATATTACGAGTTCTAGGTTCATAATTCACCTGTCAGTTCTTCTTATGAACCCTAATATTAGAATTATGCAATGGCCAGTCACACAATCCACAATTAAAATACATAAAATAAATATAATCAAGTTCAATTATTAAATTGAAATTGGAAGAATCTAACACATGAAAAATAGTCAATTAATCTAATCTAGGCTAATCCAAATCCTTAATTAAAGTTCTAGCCAATAATCATAATTAAATGCATAAACAATTCAAGGAATATTATTCTGAAAATTTAAACAAGAAGTAAAATAGAGAAGAAAAATAATTCAAACCTAAGAGATAATAGCTGTGATTGAAGCTCGGAAATCCCTTGTTGGAGCTGCAATCGAATCTCTTCTCTCTTATTTCCTGCTCTGTTTCGTCTCTGCCGTCTCCCAATTAAAACCAAAAGCAACGTCTTTTATTTCTTTCTTTTTTCTATTGTTTCCGCCGAACCCACCAGATATATAACCAAAGCAACCTTAATCTCTATTTTTTTTTTCTTTTTTTATTTCACTTGTTACGCAACCCTGTAAAGAAAACAAAAACAATATTAAGTAAAAAGCAAAACCATTATTATAACCTACTAACAGAATTTAATTAAACCAAGTAATAAAATACTATAGTTAAAACAAAATACTATTTATATTAATAAAAATGTAACATTAATCTAATACTTATTAAAACCAATCAAAACTAGTAACATATAAATAATATAATATTTATTATAAAATCGACCCTAAAACTTAATTTATTTAAAGTAAATCACTTATTAAAATTACTCTAAATAATGCCTAGAAATTAAGCTTATCAGAAGATATATTTTCTGTGTAGATATATACCAATTTTGTCATCTTCGCATAAAAAGAAAAACATAATATCACTGGTTGGAATTACATATTATTGAAAGTATCTTTGTAGAGGACAATGGTAGTAGCAACATAATCTTGTCCATCTTTGTCTAGAGCTAACACCTTTAGGCCATCAGGATGGGTGACTCGGGAAAAAGCTGTGTATAATTGGCAGTGATTAAAGACCGATTTTTCAGCAATAACCCAACGTGAGTTACTGGTTGTCTCTGGCTTTTGTTGATAGTCATGGCATATGCGAGCATCAACGGGTATTGTTTACGCTGGAACTTAAAGGGCAATCTTGTATCAGAAGGAGTGAGAGACATTCAGGGGATAAGAACTTTGGTTCCTTCATTAGTTCCATTAACTATTCTTGCTTCGACAATGTGATCGGACAATCTTGTGACAAAGAAGCACGTATCATCGCAAAGACCAATAGAGTGGTCTATATTCTCCAATAACATAACAGGTGCACCAACCTTTAATGTCAATGAATGATTAGGAAGTTCAGACAATCTCAAACTATTTACGAATTCAGGAGTGTGTACTTCTGATAGATTTTCACCATCTAATTCTGCCTTACACAAAGAGTCACAACTTAAATATGTTCGGCCTTCTGCAGTGTTCATGTCGCACATGTACTGATTAATTTGATCAACAACATCTAAAGTCAATGAGACGATTGCTTGGCCTTCTATGTGCGACTCATCAAGCATGCCATCTCTCGTGTTTGGGAAAGTGCTTTCCACTATAGTTGCTATGGGATCGAGTCCACACTTAAATAGAAACCATGCCGGAATATCGATCTCATACAAACCATCGGTTACAACCCCTGTAATCCCATCTCCGATGTCTGCAATCCATTTCTAAAACCAATCAACTGTCTGTCTATCTTCCGTTGAAGCTAAGATCCATAATCTCAAGTTTTTCGTGGGCCTCAATACCTTGCAATTTGTCAGAAGGTAGGAAGTATTAATAGTGGATGTGATAACTATTAGCCTAGTTGCTTTCGGAATATCGAGAAGAATCTGTCTAAAATCGCCGCCCAAAACTACTATATTTCCACCAAATGTCTTTTCATCGCTACCCAGTATAGCAAATCTGGAATGCGTCGTCCTGCCTCCTAGCAAGAGCAAAGATGTTATTTCACTCGAAGCAACGTTGAGAACAATATCACCGCGCCTCCTTATATTTGAAGATAACGTTCTCTACACTAACGTCTTGCTTGTTCCACCGTAACCATACACAAAGAACAATCTATCTCCATTAGAATCAATATCATTCATCACAGAGTCGTAGACATTCTTTTTTTTTTCGTCCGTCAATTGTGTTACCTTCATGCTCTGTCTTCAACGATTCCTTGTCACACACCAAATCTTCAGCTATCAACATGTTTTCCATCAAACCCATGCTGCTTTCCTTTTGAATTGGCATTTCTGAAAAGTCCCTCAAGCTCTTCCCCTCACAGAGATAGCAATTTCCCTAACTCCACCAGAGCGAACTGTTTCTTATCCGAATTCGATAACACCAACTCTTCATAGACCAAAGAAGAAAAAAGATCAACAAATTAGTTTATTTAGAAATAATGATAAGCAAATAACAAAGTCGAATAAATAGATTGGATGCCGATATACCTGGATTTTGCATGAGACGTTGATGCTAAAGTTGTGCATCCTCCGCAAGAAATTCCCAAACGGCATTCCACACCACCTCTGGCCTACTGATTGAACTTGAAGTGAAGAGTGTAGCAAACAACCTTTGCAAAGAATACGTGGATGCCCAGTAACTCGAGTCAGTAATGTCGTCAATGTACTCCTTGTCATCATCTAATAATCCATATTCATAACACGCATCCCTAAACGATTTGTGAATGACCCCGCAACAGTGTGAATAATATCCTCGTGGTTAGAAGGTCCACATACCAGATTTAAAAGGCATCTTGGATAGTATAATTCTCCACACCCTGGAAAAACATAGAACAATTGTCCTATGGAGAATTCTTTCTTCCGTGGGCGGTCTGGCGATTTTTTTTTTTTTTTTTTTCATTTCGGTTAATTTGGGATCATTTTTAAATTTTTAGCTAATTATTAATATTTAATATTCACTTCCTTTTTGAATTGGCCTAATTTTCGTGCAATTTTTATTTTCAGATAATTATTCTTTTTAAATACATATCAATTATTTTCAGACAATTATTCAGTCACGCAATTGAGTTTTAATGGGAGTTTGAAATTTAGTAAATTTAGCAGAGAATTTCAAAACTAATAATGGAGAATATAATTTTTAACGGGAAAAGGAATAATATAATATTGTTGAATAAATGTGAATTTTAATATTGTTGTATTGTGATGGTTTTAATGAAATCGGGTCCACCATAAACCGAAGCGAATAAGGATGATAGAAGTGACTATACTATGCTAAGAACACAAGGCCCAGATTCCCTGACCCACTATCAGGCCCAACGATAAGCCCAACTTGATGACAGGCCTGCATGTATGCGACCGTGTAGCACGCGAACCGCCGCCGCCCTGCATGCATGCGACCACACCCAAGCCGTCGCCACCCTGCGTGCACCCCATACGCGGTTGTCGCCCACGCCCATGGGCTTGTTCACTAGCTCCTTCCTCTTGGTCCTGCACCCCTTATGCCCACGGTCTCAAGCCCAACTCATTATATTCCATCATAAGTCCCCCACTTCTTTTTAATCATTAGTAAATGATTCTAAAGAAGTAGAGTCTGATCCATCAAGCAAGGCCCACACTGAAAAAAAACCCTGGCCATCAGAATTTATGTATTTAAACTATCCCACCGTAACCAAATACCGCGTCCACTCCTCTTCACACGCAACAACCCCCTCTCTTCGCCGCCATCCTCGCCAAGAACCACATCTCCCCCGTTATTTCAACCATGGATGTTGATCATACCACATCTTTTCCCGAAACCACGCTCACCCTATCACCGGTATCGCTGATCGCCCCCTTCACTGTACCTTCGATTGCCGCCACCACCATGCCTGCCGCCACCATGCCCCGATCCATCGATGCTCCGTCCGTCACAGCCGCCATATCTCCCGTCGCTCCCGCGTTCGCCCTCCCACGCCGTATCTGCCATCGCCCGCCGCTGCCAACACCCCCACGGCCACGGGGACTCTCTCCACTCATTTGCTCCGCTCTCCGCCAGCAACGCACACATTCGGGGAATTCAGTCAGTCCCTCTTTACTGTCCCCTCGCACGGCATCGGCGTCAACGCCACCACTACCGCGGCCACGCCGTCTGCTCCCTCCACTCTGCTCGCGGTCGTCAGCAGTCATCAAAATCCTTTCGCAATCCCGGTCCGCCATTCTCGCGAGGCCACGTCGCTAGACCAGGTGGAATCCCGGACCCACCGCGCGTCAATGCCGCCGATCCCCCCTCACGGGGCTAATTCGGACATTGTTTCGACACCTCAAAGGTTGGTACCTCCAGTTGTGGATCTCATAGATGAATGTTCCCCTCCTGCGTCCCCGATCTGTCGTATTTTGGATCCCGCCATCCCCCGTGGGATTCCGTCCCGGCTGTCCAATGCCGAACTGATGTCACTGGATGAATGATTGTGGGAGGGACTAAAGATGATCATCCACGGGGCTACGGATACCATGACTGAGCCCCCAAATCCCCTTTTGGTGTCGGTCCACTTTCATTCTGTTCAAGCCGGTTTGCAGTTTCCTCTACACCCCTTGGTGGCCGCGTTCCTCCGTGCTCATAATGTCGTTCCATGCCAACTTACCCCCAATGTCCATAGGCTCCTCACCTATTTTCTCACACGGTGTCGCGAGGTTAGTGTGCCACCATCTTTATCTCTGTTTTTGCACATGTTTAGCGTGGGTAAAACGGGTCCCTTTTTGCACTTCCATCCACACCCTAGTTATACTTTCCTGACCCCTCCACTTGCATTACGGAACTGGAAATAAAAATTCGTGTACGTGGAGTATGCTTGTGATGCCTCCGAGTTGGGTTTTTCCAATGTTTAGTCCGCTCGTATCAACCATGTTGCGCCGTCCACGTACGCCGACTTGGATTGTCACCGGGCGCATCTCTGCGCCGGCGGCCCCTACGACCAGAGGAAATATCACGACCCGCTGTACATCACTCAGCTCAGCGATCGCTTTTCCTTCCGTACATACGCCTTTTTTTTTTACCATGTATGTTTCTGGTTGGCTACCAGCGCCGGCTAGTAGCACTCCACAGATGTATCACACATATCGGACTCGTGGCCAAACTACTGCGCACTCAGATGATGAGGACTTGCTGGTTGGCGCGCTGCCAGATTCTACCTTGGACGGCGGACCGTCTTCGTCCATGATGGTGGATGCCGCGGATCCCTCCAAGGCAGACGTGGCCCGTGTTTCTCTTCCTAAACGTTCCGCATCTCCTTCACCGCGTCTTCATCAACGACGTGAGGAGTTTGAGCCAGAGGATCCTCTTACCGTGCGGAACTCTAGCAGTTCTCGGGCGTTGCGTCCATACAAGCCTAGTCATATTGAGTTCATCTGGCGTAGCGTGCATGACATGGTGACCCCCGCCAAACGGTTTTGGATGGACAGCAGCTCTTTGGATGCCCTCAGCTCTCACCTCGTGGGTGACAGCATGAACATGAGTTTCATTTCACGCCTTTTTTTTAATACGAACATGCGTATATATATACATATATATTTTTTTGTTTTGTCTCAGGTAACCATGCAAGCCGTAGGGCTCCAACAGCGACTGGATTCGGTTTCTCGCGAGTATGCCAAATCTGAGCGGGCCCGGGAGACGATGGCGGCCAACCTCACGGAGTGGGAGCGGAAGCACCATCAGTTATGCGCGGCACACGATGCCCTAACCGCTGAGCACAGATGGTTGTAGCGCGCGTTGGCGGCCTTGCAGGAGCAGTACAATCGTCAGGAGGCCGCCTATGCGGCAGCCGTGAAGGCCGCAATCCAGAACTGGCAAGATTCCGAGGGCTTTTCCCGGGCGGTGGAGGAGCATGTAACACCCCGTGTTACGGCCTTCAATCCCGAATTAATTATTTAATTAATTACGTTAATAATAATTAAAAAGGATTTAATTTGGTTAGGATTCCCTTTAATTAATTAATGTGGTCCACCATGGGTTGTGGACCCTTGCCTAAACTAGAGTTTTAAGCCTATTAGGAATAAAGAGGGTAAACCTTTTAATAATCAGATTCTAATTAGGAATCCTAGACCTATATACCTATTAGGAATAAAGAAAGTAGGCCTTTATTATTCAGAGTATGATTAGGATTCCTGATTCTATAAATAGGGGATTAGAAAGAAATTAGAACCCACACCATAATAAATAGCACCACACAAGAATTCCCCACCACCAAACGTAGGAGAAATCAAGAAAAAGAGATCGTAGAGAAAAGAGCCTTAATAGCCAAGGGATCTAATTAAGGCTAAGAGGTAACCCATGTCTCAACAAAACCTATTTTCCTTGCTATAATTATCTTCTTTGACCTCCTCTCTATACTTGTGTCTTGACGAATCGTTTATGATATTGATGATGAGTTCTTGATGATTGCGAGATGATTTTGTGTGTGATCTTGATGATCTTGATGATGATAAGAGATTCTTGATGATTATGTGATGTTCTTGATGAATCTTGATGCTTTGATGATTAATAGATGAACTATGATTTTATTGATTTGAATATGATTATAGCCCTAGGTTAAAATTGGGAATTTCGTATTATGTTATTCTTGATATAATTGGGTGGGATTTCGCATGTTCGGGTGTTGATTATGTTTAGAAGTCATGATAGGATATGTGCTATATGATTCTTGCTTTTGATCCGCTAATTGTCTACGTGGTGTCATTAATTGCGTTTAAAGGTGTCTAAGCATGGTTTCGGGTTCCACAACGAATCCCGGGACGTTAGTTTGATAAAGAGTCAGTGGGGGGTAGGGGGACCCGCCACCTACCCGCTGCCCGGAAAGGGCGTCGCCGGCAGCGGGCAGGCGACTGCCCGCCGGGCACCCGCTGCCCGGAGACTGGTCGCCGGCGGGTGGTCCACCACCCACCGGCTACCCGCTGGAAATTATCCCAACTCGGGACTCCGGCTTCCCCGTTTGATGTTTCCCCGACCCCCGTGGCGTCCCAACGGACCCCGTGTATCGTGCCTAAAGTCTAGTTTGATGTTTCGGGTACCATTCGTAGGATAAACGAGTCTTATATATGTATATATATGTTGCATGCTAGTGGAATTGGTATCCCGTTGGCCTAGGTGAAAGAAGTATGAACCCCTTAGGATTATTCCTAGTATGTGGATGACCACGCATAGGTTTCGTTATACGTTTTCTCCCCTTTCCCAATGTGTTAATATGGGTTGCATGTGCTTGTTATGTGTTATGTGTGCATGTTACCCCAATTTGATTGCGATCAAATTGGTTATTCCTGAGCTGCGGTTCAGAAGCTGGCTGCGGTCAGAATTACACTCTCGGGCTGCGGTCCAACGTTTGGTTGTGATCAAACGTTTTACATGAGCTGCGGTTCATATTCCTGGCTGCGGTCAGATGACTACTCTTGGGCTGCGGTCCACTGTTTGGTTGCGATCAAACATTATGATGAGCTGCGATTCATCGGTCGGTTGCGATCGACCCCTTCGTATTGCGATACGAGGCACGGTGCTGCGGGGCCGTGTCAGAGCTATATGCGCTGACCCTCATGTATGGGCATGCGATTGATCCTGTGGCGCCAACAAAGTGTGCTTGTGTGATGAGTTGAATTATGATATAAATGAGATGAATTGAATCCGTGACTATAGGATATATGCTAGTATCTCTACATGTTTGGTTACAACTGTTGAATGTGCTTATCTCATAGAATATATGCTAGTATCTTTACATACTTGGTTATAATTGTTGAATGTGCTTATCCCTATTTGTCAAGTCTATTCCGGTTTTAAAACTAGAGCTCCTAGGATATATCTTCCTGCTTCAAAATAACTTTTCTTATACCTATATATATCTATCTATAATGTATTTCAACGCGTTGGAGTGGGTTACCAGTATTATATAAGCTTTAAAAGTTTCAAAAAATCTGGGGTGTTACAGTTGGTATCAGAGCCTATGTTTGACCCTAGGATAAGATTCTTAAGACCAGACTTTAGGACATTAGGCTTGAACTCTAGGTATTTAGGAACATAGGATTCAGGAATCTTAGGACGCGCGGTGAGATTGTGGGCCTACCTATCACCACATAACTTCCCCTCACTCTATCCTCTATTTAATTTAAAGAACTCTCCCCTTCGCTTACCGCATCAAGGTAAGGTTACAACACTCTAACTCGTCATTACAATAAACATTGGCCCAGAAAACTATCAGCATGGCGCCAACAAGAAGTCAGTCAAGGACCATGATCCCTCCACTCACAAATCTCTAGCTCAGAATCTACAACGACTAAACTCAGGTCGCCCAAGCACTAAAGCAACGCAATCATCCGTAACAACAACCGACCACCACCACCAAGCGGGAACTCGGATTTCACTCGACAAATTTCAAATCATCGGCCACCCACCTTCTCAGGGGAGGAGTACCCCGCGATCCTCGAAGAATAAATCCGAACCTTCAACAAAATCCTCGGGTTAGTGGAATGCCCGGGGGAACGCCGCATAGAGATAGCCTCATTCTACTTCAGACACGAGGCCGATCTTTGGTAGATCCATGAAGGACCTACCTATAGGCGAGAACCGGGATTCAACTGGGAAACCCGGAAGGCTTGGTCACAGGGACGTCTCTACCCCACACATGAAAAGACAAACATGTACGCGGAATCCCTCCGCCTAAAACATGGATAACTACAGTGGTCTCGACTTCGAAACTCGAAAGACTTAAACCGTAACGGCCTACACTAGCACCGCTGATCTTCACCGAATCCAACTTCTACAATGGGGAATTCAGGAACAAGACCCGGAAGAAGGAGTAACGGGAGTGGGAAACTACCTGTAAGGAAAACTAGGTCACCAATTAGATGCAAGGAAATGAAGTAGTATTTTCTTAATCTCTGGTGCAAATTATCGAAAATGACTCGGCATCACAGGAAGAAGTAGCAGACGTATGAAGAGTGTCGTACAACTAAGGCTTCCCTGCAATAAAGATCTCACCCTGCAATGAGGACCTTGATGGTTTTAAGGCACCGTAAGAAGTACATGAAACACGCAAAATCGCCAAACGCTAGGCGACATCGATAGCATCCAATCAAATGCATTCCAAGGAAGAGAAATGCATCACTAAGCATTTGGTCACTAAAGGATTAAACAGGGACCGGACGACAAATCAAACTTCAAGAAAAGTCGAAAAGGCTTGCCATTAATCAAGACAAGAAAATACAAAGTTGGCTTATAACCAACTACCTGTGAAGGTGACGAGGTTGCTAATAAGAAACCGGACCGAACTACTGAGCAGGAAGGACATACGAGAGCCCCTAACTCATCTAGAACTCGTACTCAAGGATCAATGACACAGTATGATGAGTCACTCTATGTATTCAAATCCCTTTTGATTGATCACACGGACATAGGGCTTGCCGGGACTTGCACCTGTGCATTCTCGGGGTTTTTCACGAAGAAATTTCCCCTTCCTAGTCACCTTCCCGCGGGTCCCCAACGGGACCTTGATGGGACCCTAACGGGTCCTTGATGGGTCCTTGACGGGACCCTGACAGGAGCTTGGCAGGCGGACGACCTCCCACCTTGCACCCACTGGTACAATGTGTTGATTTCCTAACTCCTCGTTTTATTGATTCATGACGCACTTGCGTACCTCGATTGATGAATGCGAGTCTTGAGTAAGGAATCATGGGTTGCCTAAACATGATGACCTCGGTAAAAGACCTTGACCCGCGAGACACCTTCAAAAGAACGCAACCAATTGCATTACACATGGAGTTGTAGTTGGACTCTACAATGCAACCAACGAAGGATGATTGTCGAGAAGGATTATGAGAACCAAGGAGTTGAGTTGGGGACTTGTGCTAAGGACTCACAAGGGCCTCAAAGTCAAAACACTAAGGATGGACCATGACTCCTTCAAACCATGGACATCGTACGAGTAAAATCAGATGGCTCCTTACAAATTATGTAAAATCAAGAGTGACGTCGCTCGTGGTGCTAAGGAAAAGGGGTAACGAGCACAACGGCGCCAAGACCTCAAGGGTTTTTAAGGACCAACAAGGAAATAGGATAACTCGTAAAATCACCAAGCCATTCCGCAAGAAGATCAGGTAACTAACTGCACCTCAAGAAGAAGAGGAGCATGCGAAGGCACCTTCATCACTAAACAGGTAACACAAAAGGCACAGCAAGCCAAAATCCATGAAAGACATGAAGCCTTACTAGGGATTTCATTCACCAAAGAAGAAATGAGATTCAATAGGAAGAGAAAGTTAACCCGAAGTTTAATTGACTCTCAAGAAACTTTGGGAAGGATGTGGAAGGTGCGCCCTAAAAGATTAATTTCGTTGACCAAACTTGGCCAAGACCTTGGGTGCATTAGAGAACTTAGTGTTGAATCATCACGAGAGATTCCCTCAAAGATAGAAAAGAAGGATGAGACTTTAGCCGGGGAAGCAAATCTGACAAAGATCTTAAAGTCAAACAGTGCCAACACCAAAGAAAAAAAATCATCGATTCGTCAATACGTCGTGATCAAAGCATCAAATCAGAGTAGTCACTTGAGATCGAGAACCCTTAACCCATCCTAGCCGAATTCATTTCCTTCTCTTTGACAATCGAACCCCGTCTTATTGCAAAACCCTTGCTACCCTCCGAACCTCATTCTTGATTCCCCATTCTAAACGATTCCATACAAGGTAGCAACCCCACTTCCTAAGTTGCAACTTTGAAAACTTTGATCCTCATTCCTAAAATCACTTTGTCCTCAAGCTTGAAGCCTGAACCGTCCCCTCTCTTTACCCTTTTAACCCAATCATTCCCAAAAACCCAATACACATAGATATACAATCATATAGTTTCCCCCGTAAAATACCTTCTTTTTATGACCACCGTACTAATGTTGACTCGTTATCCCCGTGATGATTTCTAAGCTTCGGGGACGAAGCTTCTCGTAAGGGGGGAGAGTGTAACACCCCGTGTTACGGCCTTCAATCCCGAATTAATTATTTAATTAATTACATTAATAATAATTAAAAAGGATATAATTTGGTTAGGATTCCCTTTAATTAATTAATGTGGTCCACCATGGGCTGTGGACCCTTGTCTAAACTAGAGTTTTAAGCCTATTAGGAATAAAGAAGGTAAACCTTTTACTAACCAGATTCTAATTATAAATAGCACCACACAAGAATTCCCCACCACCAAACGTAGGAGAAATCAAGAAAAAGAGATAGTAGAGAAAAGAGCCTTAATAGCCAAGGGATCTAATTAAGGCTAAGAGGTAACCCATGTCTCAACAAAACCTATTTTCGTTGCTATAATTATCTTCTTTGACCTCCTCTCTATACTTGTGTCTTGACGAATCGTTTATGATATTAATGATGAGTTCTTGATGATTGCGAGATGATTTTGTGTGTGATCTTGATGATCTTGATGATGATAAGAGATTCTTGATGATTATGTGATGTTCTTGATGAATCTTGATGCTTTGATGATTAAAAGAGGAACTATGATTTTATTGATTTGAATATGATTAGATCCCTAGGTTAAAATTGGGAATTTCGTATTATGTTATTCTTGATATAATTGGGTGGGATTTCGCATGTTCAGGTGTTGATTATGTTTAGAAGTCATGATAGGATATGTGCTATATGATTCTTGCTTTTGATCCGCTAATTGTCTACGTGGTGTCATTAATTGCGTTTAAAGGTGTCTAAGCATGGTTTCGGGTTCTACAACGAATCCCGGGACGTTAGTTTGATAAAGAGTCAGTGGGGGTAGGTGGGGGTAGGGGACCCGCCACCTACCCGCTGCCCGGAAAGGGCGTCGCCAGCAGCGGGCAGCCGGCGGGCAAGCGACTGCCCGCCGGGCATCCGCTGCCCGGAAACTGGTCGCCGGCGGTTGGTCTACCACCCACCAGCTACCCGCTGGAAATTATCCCAACTCGGGACTCCGGCTTCCCCGTTTGATGTTTCCCTGACCCCCGTGGCGTCCCAACGGACCCCGTGTATCGTGCCTAAAGTCTAGTTTGATGTTTCGGGTACCATTCGTAGGATAAACGAGTCTTATATATGTATATATATGTTGCATGCTAGTGGAATTGGTATCCCGTTGGCCTAGGTGAAAGAAGTATGAACCCCTTAGGATTATTCCTAGTATGTGGATGACCACGCATAGGTTTCGTTATACGTTTTCTCCCCTTTCCCAATGTGTTAATATGGGTTGCATGTGTTTGTTATGTGTTATGTGTGCATGTTACCCCAATTTGGTTGCGATCAAATTGGTTATTCCTGAGCTGCGGTTCAGAAGTTGGCTGCGGTCAGAATTACACTCCCGGGCTACGGTCCACCGTTTGGTTGCGATCAAGCGTTTTACATGAGCTGCGGTTCATATTCCTGGCTGCGGTCAGATGACTACTCTTGGTCTGCGGTCCACTATTTGGTTGCGATCAAACATTATGATGAGCTGCGGTTCATCAGTCGGTTGCGATCGACCTCTTCGTATTGCGATACGAGGCAGGGTGCTGCGGGGCCGTGTCAGAGCTATATGCGCTGACCCTCATGTATGGGCATGCGATTGGTCCTGTGGCGCCAACAAAGTGTGCTTGTGTGATGAGTTGAATGATGATATAAATGAGATTAGTTGAATCCCTGACTATAGGATATATGCTAGTATCTCTACATGTTTGGTTACAACTGTTGAATGTGTTTATCTCATGAATATATGCTAGTATCTTTACATACTTGGATATAATTGTTGAATGTGCTTATCCCTATTTGTCAAGTCTATTCCGGTTTTAAAACTAGAGTTTCCTAGGATATATCTTCCTGCTTCAAAATAACTTTTCTTATACCTATATATATATCTATCTATAATGTATTTCAACGCGTTGGAGTGGGTTACCAGTATCTCTCGCTGAACAGATATATTTGTCTTTCAGGCACAGACTAGTAGATCCCAGAGCGCGTTAGAAGATCGTGGATTAGATAGATAGTCTTTCCTTTGGGCCTACATGCCATAATGATGTATTGAGGATATTAGTTAGTTTAACCTGTGCATCTAAGTTCTCCAGCTCAAATGTGGCATAGCACCCCGTACACTTGTGATTATTATTACTCTGTTTGGGATTTTATGAGAAATTACCTTTATTATATAAGCTTTAAAAGTTTCAAAAAGTTTGGGGTGTTACAAAGCATTCCATGTCGCGCATGCCGACCCTATTGCAAGCCTGGCTGTCTACACTGTTATGCCGGTCCTGCCAATGATAGATGCTATGGCCGAGTGGTAGGAGGCGCAAGATCCTCGTAATTTCACATGTCCTCCTTCTTTGCGTGCTTTTCAGGATTTGGTGACTACGCCCGGAGGGCGAATTGCCATGGCTCCTGTTGCTGAGGTTTGGTTACGCGAAACGTAAGAGGGTCAAAGCCGAATGGTCCGTGAGGGTGAGGCCGCATTCTACATGGGACAACAGCAGATGCAGGAAGTTCTGTACGGCAAGCTCAGTCATCGTTTTTCTACCTTCAGCGTAGGTGGATGGGAGCTGCCTGAGCTTTTTCCACTGCAACCACCGCCTCGGCCAGTGATACCCACCACCCCCTCTCCGGCTGGTAGTGCTTTATTGGTTACTCCCGAGAGGCCCGGACGAGGGATTAGTTTAGCCATCACCGCACCCTCCGATCCTTCATCCGGACCTGGTACCGGCGGTGCGGGAAGTGTGAATCCGTCTAGCGCGGATGGCTACACTGCGCCGTCTTCCTCTAGTTTTTTCGGGTCGGCAGAAGGATCCGTCGCACCGCGGGAGTGAGCCGGGGGCTTGTCTCGGTCGCTCGCCGTGTTTATTATTTTGTTTTTGCTTTGACGTTGCTTTGATGTGATTCTTCCTCGCCTTTTTCTTTTATGCTTTTGCTACATGGTCGATAATACAACTCGTTTTTCATACTTGTATTTGTGCTCCTCTACTGTCATTGCCTGCAAATTAGGTGTGGGTTTTTGTGGGACTGTGCCACGTTCACCCGTAGTAGCTTTTTTTTTTTTTGGCTTGCACGCTGGGCTGCGTACCTTTCCCTGCAGGCCCAGGTGGATATGTGTATGCTCATCGTTAATGATGGCGTACTAGTGTGTGGGCCACCTGCTGCCTCATGCTGGCACCGCACACTATACCCCTTTTTTTTTTGGGTGGCACGCTGGTTACGTACTTTGTTCCGTAGGACCAGGTGTGGACGCGCGTGTGCGTTATTAAAATTAAAATTCAGATAATCTTTAAAGACAAAGTATGTAACGTGAGAATTCTAAAGGGTACCTTAGGAGATTATTCGTGTTTCTCCTCGTGGCTTGGGTCATTGGAAAAAATGCTTCAGGTGATGCGCGTTCCATAGCCGGTCTATTAGATAGCCTTGTATGGTTTGTAGTTTGTATGTGCCATCCCGCACGAGGGCGGCTATCTTGTAGGGTCCCTCCCAATTCTTGGCCAACTTACCTCCTTGCAAAGGTTTGCTGGCCTCTCTACGTCGGAGCACTAGGTCCCCTGTTTGGAAATGTCTTGGGCGCGCGCGGATATCATGGTCTCGCATGACGGCCCGTTGGTATTCTGCTATGTGCTTGCACGCACATTCCCTCCTTTTTTCTAGTAAGTTTAATTCCACCCTCATGTTGTTGTCGTTCTGGTCATGCTCATACTGTAGCATTCTACTAGACTGTATGTGCCCCTCTATGGGTAACAGTGCTTCGCACCCGTACGTAAGGGCGAGTGGTGTTTCCCCGGTTGCCCTTCGCGGTGTCCCCACAGACGGTGCCACTGATGGTTTTAATGAAATCGGGTCCACCATAAACCAAACAAGCGAATAAGGATGATAGAAATGACTATACTATGCTAAGAACACAAGGCCCAGATTCCCTAACCCACTATCAGGCCCAACGATAAGCCCAACTTGATGATGGGCGATTGACGCTATCCAAGATCAATCCCGCGACCGCTTGCCTTTCGCTTGGTGATCCTTACCACCTCTCCTACTCCTATCACCGTGTCCCCTTGGATTACGACCCCCCCCCCCCCTTTTATACTGGATGAGGGATCCTCCGGACCAACCACGTGGATGGCAACTGCGCCCCTCTCCCGGAGCCATATGCGTGTCGTTCTTTACCATACGTTCCTGCGCCTCTCTCGCGCACATCCCGCGTCGCACGCGCACTTATGTCCACGCAACCAACGCCTCCCCAACCCACGTTCACCTCATGAATGGCAGCCACCCCCCTGCAGGCCCATACGCACGAGCAGCCGCCACCTTCCGCGTGCCACGCACGCGAGCCGCCGCCATCCTGCATGAATGCGACCGCGCACGCATGCGAGCCGCCGCCACCCTGCATGCATGCGGCCGTGTAGCACGCGAATCGCCGCCGCCCTGCATGCATGCGACCATACGCAAGCTGCCGCCACCCTGCGTGCACCGCATACGCGGTTGTCGCCCACGCCCATGAGCTTGTTCACTAGCTCCTTCCTCTTGGGCCTGCACCCCTTATGCCCACGGACTCAGGCCCAGCTCATTATATTCCATCATATTGTATTATGAATAGGAATTTTAATGTAGAATTATAGTACGTATAGGAAAGTAGGAAACAATATATTCTATTAGGAACTGTATTACACTATTTTATAATATTACGCAAATCTTAATAGTATAGGAATGTTTTAGGTGGGAAGTTAAAATGGAGGATTTTGATTTTATATATAGTATAGATATTCGCGTAATTATAATTATTAGCTTAATTACTACAATAATTATTAGATTTTATATAGTAATATTGATTTGGAGGTAGTTTGGACGGGAAATTGTAAAAGTGAGATTTTATTTTTATTAATAGTATAGATAGATTAGTAATTTTAATCTAGAATTGTATTATGAATAGGAAAGTAGGAAAGAATATATTGTATTGGAATTGTATTACCATATTTTAAGGTAGAATTGTAGTACGAATAGGAATTGTATTACCATATTTTACAATAGAGTTAATACCTCCAATGGTCCTCCGAATATTAGCGATTTACCAACTGTGGTCATCCGAGTTTTAAATGACTTCCAATGGTCCTCCAAGATTTGAAAAATAACCACTTGTGGTCCTAATTCTTAAAACAACCCGAGTTTAAAATGACCACGAGGCATCCTAAAATGACCACTGATGATTATTTTTTAAAACATGGAGGACCATTGGAGGTCATTTAAAACTCGGATGATTACAACTAGTAAATCGCTAATACACGGAGGACCATTGGAGGTATTAACTCTTTTACAATATTACGCAAACCTTACTTAATAGTATATGAGTGTTTTGGGCAGAAAATTAAAATGGAGGACTTTGTTTTTATATATAGTATAGATTAAATATGTGGATGGTAGGGGAAAAAAAAGTGATTAGGAAAGTTGACAATTACCTTTGTTCTATGTTATGTGCTTCCTATTGCGTACTATTATTTGAGATGGTAAAACAGCTGCAATATTTTGTTAAAACACAGTATTTTGTTTTATAAGGCAATTATATGTGATTTTTAATCTTCTCTTGAAATTGGAAAAGCGCAAAAAAATCACAATAATTATTAAATTGTAATTTGAAATCCTTTTTCTACAGAATTATTGGACTAATTTATCCTTCGATTACTACTTCATGGTTCATAAGATACTAATAATGCAGGTATGTATATTAATCTTATTTTTTAAAAAATGTATAGATTAACCTTGTTTTTTTGCATGTTTTATTTATTGTGTATTTCTGCCTAATAGTTGGAGGTTATATACTTTGATAAAAGTCATAGTTCTGCCTTAACCCTGTGCAACTTGGGATTTATGTGTGTTATTAATTTGTTCTTTTTTTTTTTTTTTTTTTTTTTGCCATATTGTTAAAGTTTTGATGCTAGTTCACTAAGAGTAAGGTCGTGCTACGCTGTTATCAAATTATATAGTATAAGATATACTTGTGATCTTAATTTAAAAGGATGAAATCTGTACAGCTTGTATTAGTTTGATAAGAATATTTATTTATTAATATTGTAAAAAAAAATACATATAATCTCTATATAAAAAATCTACAGAAAACCCACAAAAGACCTATACATTTGTCCTCTATACTATTACACCTCTTATTACTTGTCAATTCACACATCTGCAAATAATAATAATAATAATAATAATAAAATTAAAAATAAAAATAAAATTTTAAGCACTTAAGTAAAAATCATATAACCAGTTAAACTGCAAGAAGTTAAGTCAACCATTTTATAAAGAGGTAATTGTCAAATATGTAAAACACATAAAATGTCACAAAGGCATACCTATCCAACCATTTTACACGTTAGTTGTTGATATGCAACTAATAAAGAAGAGTAGAGCATATAATATTTATGTCACTAAGCAAGTAAGCATAAAGAAGAGTAGAGCATATAATGTTTATGTTACTAAGCAAATAAGCATATACATAGCAATAAGAATAAAATAAAACTTAAAACAATAATTTGGCAACTGCCAAACTTAATAAAATACAACTTAAAGCATATATATATCAGCAAGAAATTTAAATTACTTCGTCAATGGCACTAACCTTTGTCTAAATTGCCTTTGTTGGTTGACTGTGGAACGTGGATATTCCCATGACAAATAACATCGCATCCGCCGGAGTCGAAGCAGAGACAAAAACAGATCCCATTAGTATTTAATATTTGAAGAATCGAACGATTTTTTTTTTATAATTTGCATAATCGAAAGTATTATATGGAGATGTCGAATTGTGTGGGCAGATTATAAGATTTCTAGTATTTATAGTGTCAGATTTATTTGTATTGTCCTATTGTATTACGAATAGGAATTTTAATGTAGAATTATAATACAAATAGGATTGTAGGAATTTAAAGTAGAAAACAATATATTTTATTTGAAAGCTAGATTTTTTGTGCGTTCAAAGAGTTACACGCATGGAGTATTATAGTGTCAGATAGAATATATTGTCCTATTGTATTATGAATAAGAATTTTAGTGTAGAATTATAGTATGAATAGGAAAGTAGGAAACAATATATTCTATTAAGAATTGTATTACACTATTTTATAATATTAGAATAGGAATTTTAACATAGAATTATAATACGAATAGGAAAGTGGAAAACAATATATTTTATTAGGAATCATATTAGACTATTTTATTAGGGATTATATTACACTATTTTACAATATTAGAATAGAAATTTTAGGAATTGGGCGAGAAGTTAAAGTTCGAGGATTTTGTTTTTTTATATATTACTAATTTTTTACGCGCATTGCACGATTGGAATAATGCCCAATGTTTTTTTTTTAAATAAGTACTTTAAAGTATATCAAGGCAAGACTATATTGGAATTGTTCATGCATAGATAATTGAATGTTAATTGCGTATTTAAATAGGCAATTCTAAGTTTACAAATGCAAGATAATATAGTCAAGATTGATTATAATTGTCAATAAAATAATTGTATAGGTATGGGTTGAAACCAAATACGGGACATAAGGGAGAGCAAATAAAAATTAGGGCATAAAATATTAAATATATAATAATATTGAAGAGCTAACTGCTGATTGTCAAATAATGACATTGCGATATAGTTTCCCACTTCAATTTGTTGTGTGATTTGACAATAGTTATGCTGTGGAACCGTGTTCACCATGCACATGGTGAACACGGGATAGATCCACAACTTCTAAGCTATAGATTCATAATTTCTATACTGTAGATTCATAACATCTATACTGTAGATTCATAATTTCTATACCATACTGTAGATTCATAATTTCTGTACTGCGAAGATGAAATAATGCGATTGCGAAGAGAGAAACGTCGTTAGCAACAAATGAAAAAAACAAAAATTATGAAGTTACAGCGTAGAAATTATGGATCTACGTACCCCTGTGTTCACCATGCGCATGGTGAACACGTTTCCACAGCATAATTTGCAGTGATTTGAATACTCTTTTTTGTCAATAAATCCCCCAAGTAATTAATATGATTGGCTTAATTATATTTTTTTTTTATTTTTTTAAAACAATTATTATTATTATTATATATATATATATATATATATATATATATATATATATATATATATATATATATATATATATATATATATATATACACTTATGTCATTTTACATGTTAATCAAAACAGCTAATTTTCAAATATCTTTTTACCCACCGTTGATATAATTCGCTGGTCAAATTCGCTAATATAATCCGCTAATGCTAACCGCTAATTGCTGATTGCCAAACAAGGACATTGCGAGGTAGCTGGTCAAATTCGCTAATATAATCCGCTAACGCTAACTGCTAATTGCTGATTGTCAAACAAGGACATTGCGAGGTAGTTCTCACTTCAATTTGTTGTGTGATTTGAATACTCTCTTCGTCAAAAAATTCCTCAAGTAGTTAATATGATTGACTTTATTAATTATATTTTTTTTATTTTTTTCATGGTATTAATAAAATACTTGGTAAATAAATATATAGCATTATTTTGTATTATAACATTGATATTTAATTAAAAAATAGTGCACAAAAAAGATAATAGACAATGTAGTGAATATAATCAATTGATGAATTTGAATGTAAAGAATTTTTACATTGGAGAAATATAAAGACAATATAACTAATAAAATTATTTCTCTTAATTAATTTATTAATAATGAATAATTTTTTTTTAATAAAGACATTGTAGGGACAATGTAGCGAATATAATGAATTGCTGAATTTGAATGTAAAGAATTTTTGTATTAGAGAAAAATAAATACAATATAACTAATGAAATTATTTCTCTTATTTAATTTATTGATACTGAATAAGTTTTTTTGAATAAAGACATTGTAGACACATAATTCTAAATTAAAGAAATGCATATGTATTATTTTTTGTTGT
>NW_017616619.1:0-57500 GCF_001879475.1 Ipomoea nil | reverse complement strand
CCTAATCTTTGCCTCACGGGCCCCCTCTGTCCCAATCGTTCTGGTGCAGATTGGGAAGGGTCTGGTTGTCGTCTGGCCGTTCCACTTCTTTGGGTCTCTACCCCTATTTCCTGGGGCCGCGGTGGGGGCACTTGGCCTTGCAATCCCACCGCCACCTGATTTAGCGCCGCTGTCACTGCTTGCTGAATGACATCGGCGGTCACCTGGAGGTTCACGGCTTGGTTCGCCCCTCCATTGTTGAGTTGGTCTCAAAGGTCCCCGGGTCTCCCGTTGTTGAGCTGTTCTCGGAGGTCCCCTCCATGATTGTTGGTGAGTTGGTCCAGGAGGTCACCTTAGGCATTGCCATTATTCACGTTGCGGGAACCGTGGGAGCTGCGGGACACAATTCTTTCAAGCTTGCTGTTGAAAGAGGAATGAGTTGTGTGTGTCGTCGCCTACTTGAGTGTGGGGCTCAGGCTCTCAATGAAAGCACCAATGACGGTAAATATGTTACCGGAAATATAATAGTAGAATAACGGATTGTTGTATTGCTTAGTCTTTTAGTATAGAAAATACAGTGTCCTTTGCTAGCTGAGGAGAGCCCCATTTATACTAAAGTCCTAACGGTAACAACATGGGACATAAATGGGGAGCCTAAGCCTTTAATTCATTCTCATCAATGGTGACTTCAATTGCAGTAAAGGTGGCACCTGTTGGAATTCTGTCCGTTGGAGTTCTGCCCGTTGGTTTCCACGTGGTGCCGGGTCAAATATGGCGCCGGGTCGGATGCCCACTTATGATCCGGGTCGGGTGCCAGCCCTATTATCGTATCAGATATATAATTATTTAAGAGTTAATTTAACCAGTGGTCGCTTATCTTTCCTGACAATTCCAAATTTAATCCTAGACTATAGTTATTAATTATTACGATTTATTCTATGTTACGTTAATATTCTTACTATTATTATTAACACTTAATTACTTTTAGATATTATTATTACCACTTATATTATTATTATATTATTAATATTATTAGTTTATTTTCAAATACTATTAGTATATAATGGTCGTGAGGCACAATAATAATATAACCATAATTAAATATTCTTGTATTGTATTTCATGAGTCACAATAATAATATAACAATAATTAAATATTCTTCAATTCTATATTCTTCTAAGATTTCTATTACCATCATTAATTATTCCCTAATTTATCATAATTAAATAATTTGACCAATTATAAAGAAAGATTATTAAATAATGCACGAGAAAATTTTTTAATTAAAAATTTTAAAAATTCATTAATAAAACATAAGGTTCTCATAGTTTTTTCGTAGAAACTAATTAATAAAGTATTTTTTTTTTAGAAATTGGTGGGCCAAACCGCCTACGGCTGTTTGTGGTGGATAGATCTCGAAAAAATACGCGATTTCAAAAAAACATTTGTCTAAAACGGACAACCGAGTCAAAAGTTATGCCTTGCCGAACTTTTGACACTTTACAACTTAAAAACAATACAAAATTAAACGCCGGTTCAGCCGGCGAGGCGGCCGCGGAGGAGGCCGGTTCCGGCCTTCCTCGCCGCTGCCAACGGCGCGATTTTTGCAACACTGATATATAATATAGATATAGGTTAGAATAGGAATAGTATTACACAATTTTATAATATTAGAATAGAATTTTAACCCAGAATTATTGTAGAAATCAATATATTTTATTAGGAAGAAAGATTTTTTAGGAATTGGGTGGGAAGTTAAAATTTCAGGATTTTATTTTTATATATACACTACTGGAAATTATGGAATTTCCGACCACCTGAAAGTGATCTTAAATCAAATCAAAGGCCTTGTTCCGACCACTTTTGGTATCCGGAAAAACCTTTGTTGCTATTTCCGACCACTTTTTGGACTTTTTGGTATTAACTTAATTTAAGATCATTTTCAAGTGGTCGGAAATTTCATAATTTCCAGTAGTGATAGTATAGATTACAAGAGGAATTGTATTATACTATTTTATAATATTATAATAGAATTTTAACGCAGAATTATTGTACGAATGGGAAAGTAGAAATCAATATATTTTATTAGGAAGAGAGATTTTTTAGGAATTGGGCGGGAAGTTAAAATTTCAAGATTTTATTTTTATACTAGTTGTTTACGCGCATTGCGCGATTGGGATAATGCCCAATGCTTTTTTTAAAATAAGTACTTTAAAGTATATTAAGGCAGGATTATATTGAAATTGTTCATGCATAGATAATTGAAGGTTGAATTTGCGTATTTAAATAGGTAATTCTTCTCCCAAAGGTTGAGTTCCCAACTCCAAGGGACCCCCCCCCCCCCCCCCCCCCCCCCCCCCACACTCCGACCCAACAAAGCATTGTGGGAAGTTGTAAATCACGGTGACTCAATGGTTCAACAGACAGGGCCAAATGTTGATACGCACAAGGAATCTGCCCACTTTGGACATAATTCCCGCACTGCCGCAGCCGAGGTTCAAACCTCGGTCTCTTTTCCCAAATACTACCCACTAAACCATTGAGCTAAGCCCGTGCGGGTTAAATAGGTAATTCTAAGTTTACAAATGCAAGATAATATAGTCAAGATTGATTATAATTGTCAATAAAATAATTGTATAAGTATGGTTGAAACTAAATACGGGTCATAAGGGAGAACAAATAAAAATTAGGGCATAAAATATTAAATATATACTAATATTGTTTGAGGAGATTCCGACATTAGGATTTGTGGTTAAGTTCTATTAAGACTTTAATATTAGAATTAGACTAATGGTGTAGTTATAATTCTATATTAGACTTTAATATTAGAATTAGACTAACGGTGAATTAACGGAAAAGTTAAATGGATAATCATATAATTAAGGATAAATTAGAAAATCTTAAAAGAAAAAAATTAAAACCTGAACAATATGTACCATTCATTTGATTTAATAATTTGGCGGTCATTTTTTCTACCCAATGTTAATAATTAAATAAATTCGCTGGTCAAATCCGCTAGTATAATCCGCTAACGCTAATCGCTAACTGCTGATTGTCAAACAAGGACATTGCGAGGTAGTTCTCACTTCAATTTGTTGTGTGATTTGAATACTCTCTTTGTCACAAAATCTCTCAAGTAGTTAATATGGTTGGCTTTAGTAATTATATTTTTTAAATTTTTTCATGGTATTAATAAAATACTTGGTAAATAAATATATAGCATTATTTTGTATTATAACTTTGATATTTAATAAGAAAAATAGTGCACAAAATTTTAACGGAATTAGTAACGGTGTATGGGTATTTTAGGAAATTTTAGTGTAAAATTTAAATCTGATCAATCTTTTAATCAATCTAAGCCATTCATTTGATTAAAATCTGTGACCGCCATTTTTTCTACCCATTATAGGCCTAACTCTCTTGGGCTCTTATTAGTATAGTAGATATAGTATAGAAGTATAGATTGTATTACACTATTTTATAATATTAGAATAGAATTTTAACCCAGAATTATTGTACGAATGGGAAAGTAGGAATCAATATATTTTATTAGGAATTGGGCGGGAAGTTAAAATTTCAAGATTTTGTTTTTATATATAGTATAGATTATAAAGAATAATTATTATTTTTATTTTTATTAGAAAGAGAGATTTTTTAGGAATTAGGCGGGAAGTTAAAGTTCATAATTTTCTTTATATATATATATATATATATATATATATATATATATATATATATATATAATAGATAGATTAGAATAGGAATTGTATTATACTATTTTATAATAATAGAATAGAAATTTTAACTTAGAATTATAGTCCGAATAGGAAAACAAAAAACAATATATTTTTATTGGGGGGGGGGAGTTAAAGTTCAGGATTTTGTTTTTATATATAGTATAGATTATTATTATTATTATTATTATTATTATTATTATTATTATTATTATTATTATTATTATTATTATTATTAGAAAGAATTATTTTTATTTTTATTTTTTTTAGAAAGATAGATTTTTTAGGAATTAGGCGGGAAGTTAAAGTTCATGATTTTGTTTATATATATATATATATATATATATATATATATATATATATATATATATATATATATATATATGTATGTATATATATATATATATATATATATATATATATATGTATGTATATATACATATATGTATATATACATATATGTTATATACATATATATATATATATATATATATATATATATATATATAGTACTAATTGCCACGTAAAGCGGTAATTAAATAAACACGAGACCAATTAAAGCAAGTAAATAACTCTTATTGATCCCTGTGAAGGTCGTAAGTACAATCTAAATGGTTGCTCTGAGTACCAACTGGCTGCGGTCGGGATTCTCTAACAACAACCTGTCGATCGTCCAAAAATCCCCCACACTGTCGCTATCGCGGGTATTTATAGCAGCGGAGCCGGAGACACATATCCGGTCGTCCGGCATGCCTCCCACGTAGCAACCACGTGTCGCCTTCCCGGGTGCCCTGCCTGTCAACGCGTAGAGTCGCCACGTGTTTCTCACCAGCTCTCTCGCTGAAGGGCTACCGCTCGGTGGTCGGCAATACCAATCGGGTATTACCCGGTCGAGAACCGACCGGTTCTTCACAAGTAACCCGACCTGTAACCTGCAAAGACAAGAAGAAAGAGACGAAGGCACTGGGGTCGGGGTACCATTATGTCGGTCGGGGTATTCCCTACCAAGAGCCCCTAGCCTGTGCCTTTTTGACCGTCCGGGAAAAAACGGGACGGGATGAAGAAGCCCAACCGTCAGCCACCAAACCGACCGACCAGCTGTCATTCCCTCCCTTGCCACGTGTCGACGACTGCCGGCCTCTGCAACTGCAACGGTCGCCTCGGAATCAGTAGCGGTCGCGTCACGCAAGTGGGGTGGTTTCCCGCCCAAACGCTCTCCTATAAATAGGCCTTTGAGGCCCTCATTTGAACTTTCCTCAACCTTCTGAATCGATCGGTATACTCAGAGAGTCCCGAGCGAAGCAGTCCAAGAAATCGGTCGAGCAAACAACTTTCAAGCCTAATCAAAGCCTCTGCACTCGGTAAGTTTCCAGGTCTTTAGCTCTTATTTTTCATTTTACATTTCCGCGTAGCCAACTGTAGGCAACTACTAACTTCAACCCCACATCCCGAGTCCCAAACTAACCCCGACCGGGCCTCTCGGCAGACAAAATGTCAGACTCGGACAGCCAGAATATATCAGTTGCAGACTATGATGACGAGGTCGAACAGATCAGCGAAGAGGTGGACATTATGTCCTACTCCCCAGAGGTTGTTCAACGACCGCAAAAGGCCCCCGAGCAATGACGGTCGTCGAGCTCGTCTGGGACGTCTGGGTCCAGCTCGAGCGGATCAGAGAGCTCGAGCAGAGGGAGCGGGGAAACGTCCACAAGCGGACACAACTTTTCTACCGAAGGCGCTCGAGGTACGCCGACCAGGGTAATTGGGGATTACCCTCAGGCCGAGCCCCAAGAGGCCGTTCGGGAAGACGCTGTGGAACCGAACAAGGAAGAGCCGGCCGAGCAGGCGGCACCCAGCGGTGATGGGTTCGAGTTCCTCAACAGTGAGAGCGTCGAGAACCAGATGAGCAAGCTGACTAAAGGCGAAGCGGCCAAAATCGCCACAACACTCGCTGGTCGGGTCGAGTTCGACACCAGCCGCCAGCTCGGGAATATAATCGACCGGCACCGGAGAAATCTGCCCGAACGCGCACCGAATGATCGTGTGCTTTCCCTAGATTTGCGGTCGGCACAACTTGGCCTGCACCATGGAACTGTTCAATTTCGTCTACCAGGTAAAGGTGTTGGCGGCCACATATGGGGGCGGGTTCCTAATGACCCAATCCCGAGCAGATATGTGCTCGATCGAGGGCCTGCCCGGGAATAATTGGGGGTGGAAAAACCGGATATTCTCGGTCAAGTATGACCCCTGGATCCTCCCGGTTGAGAGGGTTTGGAGCCAGCGCTTCCAGAAGCAAGTCATTCCGGTCGAGACACAAGCCCTTAAGGACACGGTCACCAAGATCTCGGGCGAGATCTACGAGTACCGGATCTTCAAGACGCTCGAGAGCTAAGAGGCGGCCGAACTACCCGAGCCGGTTTACAACCTGACCGAGAAGTATAAGCCCGAGTCGGCGGGTGTAACGATCGCAAAGGCGCCCGCTTGGGGCAAAAGGAAAGGAAAAGGTCTAATACAAACCATTTCTCCCCGACCTTAACACCCCGAACGACCTTACTTCCCGATCTAACTGCCTTCTTCTTCTTTTTGTTTGCAGAGATGGCAGGTTTTGGCGACGATGACGGCGCGAAGTCGCCCCCCCCCCCCCCAGCAAAGATATCGCTTCGGAAAAATAAGGCCCCGATTGGGTCGACGGGAGGAGAACAAATTCCAACCGCCCGACCTCTAGGCTCAACCACCACAGTTGTCACCCTTAAAGGCGGCGTGATCGATACTTCTGACACCCTGATCACTCGGGTGGGAGTCCGCAAAGGAAAGGAAAAAGCGGTCGAGAAGGGCAACGGAGACACCGCCCCGCTGAAACGACAGCGAGAGGCAAAACAGCCCGATCGAGGAGATCGGGGCGATAGCAGTCGACGCCTCCCTCCTGACTCGGGTTAGCAATCTTATGCCGATCCCGACCGAGGTGTCGAAGATGACCCCGACCCAACTGGCCGAGAAGCTAAGCCGCGACCTGGTTGAGGTATGGAGAAGTTGTTAATCTTTGCTTTAATTTCCTAACTGCTTGTGTTCGGGCTAACTTGATCGAGTTCGCAGGCTTCCCAAGTGGGCCTTGCCCTTCAACGCCAAGCGTTACTGGCCAATGAGGCCACGGCGCTCAAGAAGGTCGCCGAGCGGCGGTTGAAGGAACTTGGCAACCTATCGGCCGAACTCAAGATGGCCAAGGCAGACCGGGTTTTGGCGGAGAAGGTGGCGCAGAAAGCGCTTAAGGACGTCGCCGACTTGAAGGCCCGGATGGAGGACCCGGCCGAGATGGCCAAACATTTCTTCCGCGATGTTGAGACTGGCATCAAGTTCGTCCGGGAGATGCGGAAGAACTTGGTCGGGGACGAGCTGATGTGGGAGTTCGGTCGCTGGGCTTTCAAGGCCGGGCAGCGGAAAATGCGGGAGAAGACACAAAAAAATATGGAGGAAGCGTTCGAGGGTGAAGACCTCCGACTTGTCCTGACTACTCTCCCGTCCGCTGTTCCCGATCCCGGTGAGGCCCCATTTGGCCGCGAGTAGGAACCGGTTGCCGAGCCGAGCGGGGCTGCCACCATCACACCGAGCGATGCAGAGGCTACAAAGAAGTAGATGTAGATCCTCTTTGTCTTTATGTAAACCCAATCGGGAGCCCGGTCCTGAGTTGTACCGGGCACCTTTTATATTAATAAAATTAGCCTTTTGTTCAACTTGTACCACTCGTCTTCATTTTCACTTTCACTTTCGATTACACATGCGCTGAACACCTAATGCTTGACCTCACGGCCTTATGGCCTGGTCATGCATTTTTCAACCCACTCAATGCCCGACCTCGCTCTCATGGCCCGGTCGTGCATCATCCGACTCGTTCGACAACCGACCTTGCGGCCTTATGGCCTGGTCGTGCGTCTTTTGATCGGAGCATCGACGTTCTGCTGGCCTACCCGGTCAGTTTACCCGATCTCCTGGCCTTGTCGATTTTTGAAAACCTAGTAAGCCTCTTCGATCGGGGTGTTCCCGAACGATGGACCTATAGCACTTCCTTCATCCTAGCCCCCACACTATTGTGCGCTCGAGGCACGAGTGGGTGCGATAGTGGAAAGAAGTTGGACGGATCGGGGAATTATGCTGGGAGCTCTGGCTTTCCCGATCAGTGGCGTGACCCAGATGTCCGCCGAAGAGGAGCGCATTTAACCGGTCGATGGATCGCCCGGTTGAGGTAGCGTGATATTAGCTTAACCTGCGTATTACGAAGGTAATGAAAAAACTGATCGGGCCGCCGTGTGCAAACGGTCGAGCAATCACCGATCGTATATACATTGAACTTAACGAAGGTAAGGAGAAAACCGATCGGGCCGCCGTACGCAAACGGTCGAGCAATCACCAATCGTATATACATTGGACTTTCCCGCTCGCAGGCGGTTAAGAAAATATTCGTAATTTACAAATAAATGACGAACGAGACGAACGAGGTCGACTCGCAGGCCGAGCCCCCACTTCGTCCAAAATTACAAAAAATAGGCTAATGCCTAAACATAACGAGGTGCTCGTAATTCCAAGTCCCCTCGATTACCCGACCGGTTGTTGTCTCCAGTCGGTATGTCCCTGGCCGTACAACAGCACTGATGACGTACGACCCTTCCCAATTCTGAGCTAGCTTTCTGCCTTCCAAAGGTTTACTGGGCTCTCGTCGACGTAGAACGTAATCTTCCACCTGAAAATAACGAGGGTTGACCCGGACATCCTTTGAACTCTTGACTCTCTTTTGATACTCGGCTATACGCCGAGCGGCTAGCTCTCTCTTTTTCTCGACCCCATCGAGTGTTCATTCTCCTCTGCATTGTATGTTCGCTCTCGGTCGGTCGGGATCCATGCCTCGATCGGGAGTCGGGCTTCTGCACCGTAGACAAGGGCAAAAGGAGTCTCCAAAGTCTCTTCTCTCGGGGTCGTCCGATAAGTCCACAAGACATATTGTAGCTCATCGGCCCAACTACGACCAGCCGAGAGTAGCTTCTTTTTAAGACCTTCCAGAATTGTCCAATTGGCATTCTCTACTTGCCCATTTCCCTGCGGGTAAGCCACCGACGACCGGACGTGGGTCGTCCCGATCGTGGCCAAGAAATTCTGGAAATACTGGCTTACAAATTGGCGGCCGTTGTCGCTGATGAGATGCATGGGCACACCAAAGCGGGAAATCAAATTGCGCCATAAGAACCGAGCACACTGCTGAGAGGTGATCGTGGCTAACGGCTCGGCTTCAATCCACTTGGAGAAGTAATCAATGGCAACAATTACAAACTTTCTCCGACCGGAGAGCTGAGGGAAGGGTCCCAAAATGTCCACCCCCCACCTTGCGAAGGGAATTGCAGTCGTGATCGGTTGGTAGAAGGTGGCCGGTCGTCCAGGCATCCGGGCGTACAATTGGCACGTCTCACATTCCCGAGCTAGCTTTTCACAGTCTAGCTGGAGGGACGGCCAATAATACCCGATCAGCATGATTCGACGAGCTAAGGATCGGCCTCCTTGATGTGACGAACAAATGCCTGAGTGCAATTCCTTCATGACAAGGTCGGCCTCAAATGCGGTCAAGCAACGCATAAGAGGGCCTCCATACGATTGTCTGTAGAGACGACCGTCCAAGACTTGGAACCTCGGGGCTCTAAGCTTGGCCTTCCGAGCACGCTGAGGGTCGTCCGGGAGTCGACCGTGCTCCAGGAATTCCTTCATATCGGTGATCCAATTGTCCTCTACCGGTTGGATAGGATTGACCGGCAATCGGTGGATGCTGTGTCTCGGGATCACCAAAATCCGAACGATCTTTGACATGTGTTCCGGGGCGTCTTGGGCCAATTTGGATAAGATGTCCGCATCGGCATTATCCAATTGGGGTATGTGCCGGACGGTATATCCGCGGAACTGGGTTAACTTCTCCATGGCCAGGTCTCGGTATAGCTGCAGTCGTTCTCCGTTCACTTCATAATCCCCGAGAACCTGCCCGACCACGAATGCGGAATCCATTTGAGCCCGAATATATTCAGCCCCCAAGTCCCGAGCACATTGTAAGCCGTTAACAAAGGCTTCGTACTCGGCTTCATTGTTGGTCGGATGGAACTGATACATAAGGGCGAAGTAGACCTTGAATCCCCCCGGGCTCGTGACAACCACTCCTCCTCCTGCCCCTTTCTTGCTGCTCGACCCATCAGTAGCCAACGACCACCACTCAGCCTCGGGAACCGCAACCTCGGGGGGTCGGGTATCCCGGGCGGTGCACTCGACCAAGAAATCTGCAAGGGCTTGACCTTTGATGGCTGGTCTTGGTCGGTATTCGATCGCATACTGGGTCAACATTAACGCCCACTTGACTAGGCGACCGGACGATGAAGCAGTTCGGAGGATTGGCCCGATCGGTTGATTGGTCAAAACGCAAATTGCTCGACCTTGGAAGTAGGGAGCCAACTTCTTCGCGGCAATGTACAAGGCATAGACGACCTTCTCTAGCCGGGAGTACCGGAGCTCGGGACCATGTAGCGTGTGGCTTACATAGTACACCGGCCGCTGGACCCCTTCCGGATCAGTTCGGCACAATACTGCACTTACTACTCGATCGGATACGGCGAGGTATACGTCTAGCTCTTCCCCGAGCTCTGGCTTCGACAGCACGATTGGTGACATGAGATACTCCTTCAGCTCGTCGAAAGCCGCTCGGCACTCGTCATCCCAAACGAATCCATTGACTTTACGCAATACCTTGAAGAAAGGTAAAGCGCGCTCGGCTAACTTGGAGAGGAACCGGCTGAGAGCTGCCAACCGACCGGTCAATTGCTGGACTTCCCGAACGGTAGAAGGTGGTTGCATGTCCAGAATCACCTTGACCTTGGCCGGGTTGGGCTCGATTCCCCTCTTGGTCATCATGTAGCCGAGGAACTTCCCGGTCTGAACCGCAAATGTACACTTGGTTGGGTTCAGCCTCAACTGGTACTTCCTCATGATCGGGAAGCACTCCCGGAGATCCCGAGTGTGGTCGGATCGGTCCCGACTCTTGACCAGCATATCGTCAATATACGCCTCCATTGTTCGGCCTAGCAGATCGGCGAAGAGCATATTGACCATCCTTTGATAGGTCGCTCCCGCGTTGCGGAGGCCGAACGGCATCACTCGGTAGCAATACAGCCCGTCCGGGATCACGAAGGCTGTTTTGCTCTCATCTTCATGGTGCATCATTATTTGATGATATCCTTTAAATGCATCCATGAAACTCATCAACTCAGTCCCGGCCGTCTCGTCGACCATCTGGTAGATGCTCGGTAGCGGGTACGGGGTCGAGCGGACAGGCCTTATTGAGGTCGGTGAAGTCAATGCACATCCCCCAAGCTAGGGGCTTAGGAACAAGGACTATATTGGCCACCCACTCGGGATAGATCACCGGTCGGATGTGCTCGATCGCCGCCATTTTCTTGACCTCTTCTCTGACGAACTCACGGCGATCAAATGAAAGATGCCGGGTCTTCTGCACGACCGGCTTTGCTGCGGGATCGACGGCCAATTTGTGACAAATAACCGATCGGTCGATCCCGGGCATATCTTCGGGCCCCCATGCAAAGATGTTGGCAAACTCCCGGAGTATTGCCAGAACTTCCGCTCGGAGCTCGGAGGTGAGGGCCCGGCCTATCTTTATCTTCCTGTCCGGTCGGTCCTCGGACAAGGGAACTTCTTCTATTTCCTCGGAAGGCTCGGGCTGTTCCTTTCGGTCTTTGGACTCCTCCTTGGCAATCTTGTTAACCCGGGAAGACGGACCGGAGTCACGTCTATTGACCGCTCGGGTGTAACACTTCCGGGCGGATTGGACATCGCCACGGACCACGCCGACCCCATTGGGGGTAGGGAATTTCATGCACAAGTGAGGCATTGAAATTATCCCACCAATCTTCATGATTGCGGGTCGGCCCAAGATGATGTTGTGGACGCAATGCAGATTGACCACAACAAATTCCAACTCAGTCTTGATCGACTTCGGTGGGGCGCCGATCTCAACCGGGAGCATTATTTTTCCCGCGGGGTAGATAAGTGCCCCGGTAAATCCTGACAATGGTACATCGACCGGAGTCAGCTCCTTCCTGTCGAGCCCAAGCTTTTCAAACATGTCCAGATAAAGGACGTTGACACTGCTCCCAGTGTCCACCATAACCCTCTGGACATCCGTCCCTTTCACATCAATCGTGACCACGAGTGCCTCCATGCCGTGGTCACCGCTGCTAGGTTGATCTTTGAGGGTGAAGGTTATGGGTTCCATCTTTTGCCTCTTCCCGGTGTCTCGGGAATCCACTATGGCGACCGGGCAGTTATCCCTCGGTCGGGAAGCGTCATCCAATCCACCAAAAATAACGTGGATGGTCGGCTTTCCAGCCAGTCGGCTGCTAGATGGGGGGTCAGGGTCCCGTCGGTCATCTCGACGATCGTCTCTTCGATCATCTCTTTGGTCCTGACCCGACCGATCGGAGCGTCTATCACGATCAGAACGATCGGAATGATGATGAGAGCGCCGGTGATCTCTCCGATCGGTATTCTTCTTTGTTTCTTCTCTCTTCCCCACACACTTGTCCAACTTCCCAAGAATGAGCAGATCTTCTAACAGTTGGCGCAAGTGGGTACACTCCTCAGTGTCATGCCCGACACATCAGGATGGGGGAGTTTGATGAGATTGCAGGACTAGGCGTACTGCATGGCCTCTTCTGCGGATCGGTTCAGGGCCGTAAACTCACCAGGCCTGGTGAGGGATCGGGGATGGTCGTCACCCGATCGATGTTTCGCCCGGCCGGCCGGTTTACGGGACGAAGACCCGACCTCCTGCGAGCGTTTCATGGTGTTCGCCTCGCCAACGTTGGCATAGTCTGTGACCCTTCGAAGGGCCTCTTCATACGTGGCCGGGGGGTGTAGAATGAAATCCTGATATAAGTAACCCGCCCGAAGGGAAATGTGGAGCATGTGGGTAGCAGTGGCGTCGTCCATTGGCTCGACTTCCCCGACCGCTGCCTTCCACTTGACGAGGAAATCGGTCAAGCTCTCCCCTTCGAGCTGCTTGGCCTTCTCCAAGTACATGTAGGGCTTCCTCACCACCTTGGAGGTGATGAACTTCCTCATGAACTTGATCGCCAGGGCGTTAAAATCTGCGATTGAGCCCGGTTACAAAATTCGGAACCATTCCGTCGCCCGACCGGTGAGCGTGGAATAAAAAGCCCTGCACATTACGGCGTCTGATACGCCCTTCAACATCATGTTGCCGTAGAAATCGTTGACGTGGACCTCAGGGTCCGTACGGCCATCATAACTTTTCTCCCCGGAGACCTTCAAGTCGAGCGGGTATGGCTGAGCCATTACCTCCGCAGTGAAGGGCGTTCTCAACAACGAGGACTGGTCGACCGGGGGTGTCACAGGGTGCTCGTTCTTGAACCGAGCGAACTCCGCCTGGAGGTTATAAAGCAATCCTCGACTCTCGTTGAGCTCGGCCGTCTGGGCGGCTTGGACTGACTCCCGAGCGCGTCGCCGACGGTGAGATCTCGACCCACTATGCCCGGATGAAGCCTCCTGGCTAGCCTCCTGCATCTGTACGTCTTCCGGCTGCCGGCTCGGGTCTTGGGGTCCCAAGCGTTGTCGCATCGCCGGTCGGAGACGATCAAAAGCTACCGCCCGGGTAACTTCTTCGGGGTCCTCCACTCGGGCTGGAACCTCCGGTGCTTGTTGGGCCTGCCGTGGTGCCTCCATCGCATCAGCACCCCCCGATCCCAACCGCGAACGAGCCGAGCGTCGAGCCCGGGAAGTGGGCTGATGCTGCGGCTCTACATGTGCGGCCGGGTAAACTGGAGGGGCGGCGGCTGGAGCCGTGTACGCAGGCGTGTATGGTGGGTAGCCAACCGGTGGCGTATAATACATTGGTTGACCGAGCCAATACCCGTACGGTTGAGGTGGGGCCGGGTATGGATATTGGCCGAGATACGGCATCTGCTGTTGTTGGTATTGCTGACCGGGTGTTGGGTATCCCGGTTGAATGTAGTTCACCGGCTGTTGGGCGGCCGGGTATGTATTCGACGGATGGGGTGGTGAGAGATTGAGATTAAGGTCCATTGTCTGACCTTGCTGCTGACTTGGGTGGTGGTCGGATGAACTTGCTGCATCAGCTTCTGCTTGATCGTCGGCGAAGAGGTTTTGTGCCCATGGATACATAATTGCTAAGAGACCGGGTGCTCGTCAAACGTTGGCTTGCTTGCACGGATCCCCACGGATGGTGCCAAAATGATAGTACTAATTGCCACGTAAAGCGGTAATTAAATAAACACGAGACCAATTAAAGCAAGTAAATAACTCTTATTGATCACTGTGAAGGCCCTAAGTACAATCTAAATGGTTGCTCTGAGTACCGACTGGCTGCGGTCGGGATTCTCTAACAACAACCTATCGATCGTCCAAAAGTCCCCCACACTGTCGCTATCGCGGGTATTTATAGCCGCGGAGCCGGAGCACAAATCCGGCCGTCCGGCATGCCTCCCATGTAGCAACCACGTGACGCCTTCCCGGGTGCCCTGCCTGTCAACGCGTAGAGTCGCCACGTGTTTCTCACCAGCTCTCTCGCTAAAGGGTTACCGCTCGGTGGTCGGCAACGCCAATCGGGCATTACCCGGTCGGGAACCGACCGGGTTCTTTCCAAGTAACCCGACCTGTAACCTGCAAAGATAAGAAGAAAGAGACGAAGGCACTGGGGTCGGGGTACCATTATGTCGGTCGGGGTATTCCCTACCAATATATATATATATATATATATATATATATATATATATATATATATATATATATATATATATATATATATATATATATATATATATATATATATTAGAATAGTAATTTTAACCTAGAATTATAGTACGAATAGGAAAATAGAAAACAATATATTTTTATCAGAAAGAGAGATTTTTTAGGAAATGGGCGAGAGTTAAAGTTCAGGATTTTGTTTTTATATATAGTATAGATTAGAATAGGAATTCTATTACACTATTTTATAATATTAGAATAGAAATTTTAACCTAGAATTATAGTGCGAATAGGAAAATAGAAAACAATATATCTTTATTAGAAAGAGAGATTTTTTAGGAATTGGGCGGGAAGTTAAAGTTCAGGATTTTGTTTTTATATATAGTATAGATATTATAGATTAGAATAGGAATTGTATTGTACTCTTTTATAATATTAGAATAGGAATTTTAACCTAGAATTATATTACGAATAGGAAAATAGAAAACAATATATTTTTATTAGAAAGAGAGATTTTTTTCGAATTGGGCGGGAAGTTAAAGTTCAGGATTTTGTTTTTATATATAGTATAGATTAGAATAGGAATTGTGTTAAACAATTTTATAATATTAGAATAGGAATTTTAACCTAGAATTATAGTACGAATAGGAAAATAGAAAACAATATATTTTTATCAAAAATAGAGATTTTTTAGGAATTGGGCGGGAAGTTAAAGTTCAGGATTTTGTTCTTATATATAGTATTGATTAGAATAGGAATTGTATTACACTATTTTATAATAGTTGAATAGGAATTTTAACATAGAATTATAGTACGAATAGGAAAATAGAAAACAATATATTTTTATCAGAAAGAGAGATTTTTTTTAGAATTGGGCGGGAAGTTAAAGTTCGGGATTTTGTTTTATATATAGTATAGATATATATAGTATAGATATTATAGATTAGAATAGGAATTGTATTGTACTCTTTTATAATATTAGAATAGGAATTTTAACCTAGAATTATATTACGAATAGGAAAATAGAAAACAATATATTTTTATTAGAAAGAGAGATTTTTTTCGAATTGGGCGGGAAGTTAAAGTTCAGGATTTTGTTTTTATATATAGTATAGATTAGAATAGGAATTGTGTTAAACAATTTTATAATATTAGAATAGGAATTTTAACCTAGAATTATAGTACGAATAGGAAAATAGAAAACAATATATTTTTATCAAAAATAGAGATTTTTTAGGAATTGGGCGGGAAGTTAAAGTTCAGGATTTTGTTCTTATATATAGTATTGATTAGAATAGGAATTGTATTACACTATTTTATAATAGTTGAATAGGAATTTTAACATAGAATTATAGTACGAATAGGAAAATAGAAAACAATATATTTTTATCAGAAAGAGAGATTTTTTTTAGAATTGGGCGGGAAGTTAAAGTTCGGGATTTTGTTTTATATATAGTATAGATAGATTAGAATAGGAATACCCGCACGGGCTTAGCTCAATTGTTTAGTGGGTAGTATTTGGGGTCAGAAACCAAGGTTCGAACCTTGGCGACGGCAGTGTGGGAATTATGTCCAAAGTGGGCAGATTCCTTGTGCGCACCGACATTTGGCCCTGTTTACTAACCCATTGAGTCACCGTGATTTACATGGATCGTTACGCTATGCACTATGGATGCATAGCGTAAAAAAAACGCGCATCCCACTTAAAAAAAAAAATCAGTTTCGATTCTGGAATTTTAGTTCATTGATTATGGATATTTAGACGTGAATCGAAATTGATTTTTTTTTCATTCATGCTGGATATTTAGTTCATTCATTCTGGAATTTTAGTTCATAGATTCTGGAATTTTAGTTCATAGATTCTGGAATTTTAGTTCATCGATTCTGGAATTTTAGTTCATCGATTTTGAAATTTTAGTTCAAATTATGCACAATATAATGTTGTTGCTGGGAATCGAAACTGAATTTTTTTTTAAAGTGAGACGCGCGTTTTTAATAAAACGACGTCGTTTTTCGATCCGTATGTACCATGCATGGTGCATACGGATGCACAGCATAATTTGCCAATTTACTTCCTCCCACATGCTCTATCGAGTCGGAGTGTGGGGGTTGGGGATTCTAGAATTATAGTACGAATAGGAAAATAGAAAACAATATATTTTTATTATAGAAATAGAGATTTTTTTAGGAATTGGGCGGGAAGTTAAAGTTAAGAATTTTGTTTTTATATATAGTTTTGATTTTGATTATTCTTATTGTTGTTATTATTGCTAGTTTGCTACGGCTGTCAAATACTCAAATTGCTTAAATATATCCAACAAATGTTATTATTCAAAAAAAAAAAAATTACACACAAAATCACTAAACATGAGAGTATTTAAAATATTTTAAATTAAAAATAATCATTAGAAAAAAAAAAAGATTAATGACTAAATCTTATCAAATCTATACTATATATATATATATATATATATATATATATATATATATATATATATATATAGAGTTGCACTCGGGTGCGAACGGCTCGCCCAGGCGCGAAATAGGAATGGATTCTGTTCGTCCACGTGTCCAGATCTAATGGATGAGAAACACTGATTTTTAAAAAAAACGCGGTGGCATTTTCGTAAATAATTGAACATCGAAGTGCAAGTAAAATGTATTACAAGTGCATGTAAAATGTATTATAGGTGCAAGTAAAAATTTACACTGAGCATCAATACTTAGTTGCACTGATAGTTCTAAGTGGTTGCACCTATAGTTCTAAGTAGTTGCACACATAGGTATAAGTAGTTGCATCTAGGTGTATGAATGTTTGCGAGTGGTTTTTAGGAGTATTACTACCCGCTGAACTCAGATCAATGAATGTTAACAAGACAAAATTACATGCACTTATAGGTGAAAGTAGGTGCACATATAGTTATAAGTAGTTGCACACATAGTTATAAATCGTTGCACATATAGTTATAAGCACACCCAGGTGCATGAATGGTTGCGGAAAGTGAATGCTAACAAGGAAAAATTACATGCACTTATAGGTGAAAATAGGTGCACTTATAAGAAATTTTACTTGCCCTTCGACGTTCAATTATTTACGAAAATGCCACCGCATATTTTTTAAGTTATTAGATCTGGACACGTGTCACGCGCTGATTCGTTCGCATTTCCTTCCTGGACACTTATTCGCACCTGAGTGCGTCCCTATATATATATATATATATATATATATATATATATATATATATATATATATATATATATATATATATATATATATATATATATATATATATATATATATATATATATATATATAGAGACTTGCACTCGGGTGCGAACGGCTCGCCCAGGCGCGAAATAGGAATGGATTCTGTTCGTCCACGTGTCCAGATCTAATGGATGAGAAACACTGATTTTTTTAAAAAAATGCGGTGGCATTTTCGTAAATAATTGAACATCGAAGTTCAAGTAAAATGTATTACAAGTGCATGTAAAATGTATTATAGGTGCAAGTAAAAATTTACACTGAGCATCAATACTTAGTTGCACTTATAGTTCTAAGTAGTTGCACCTATAGTTCTAAGTAGTTGCACACATAGGTATAAGTAGTTGCATCTAGGTGTATGAATGTTTGCGAGTGGTTTTCAGAAGTATTACTACCCGCTGAACTCAGATCAATGAATGTTAACAAGGCAAAATTACATGCACTCATAGGGGAAAGTAGTTGCACCTATAGTTATAAGTAGTTGCACCTATAGTTATAAATAGTTGCACATATAGTTATAAGCACACCCAGGTGCATGAATGTTTGCGGAGAGTGAATGCTAACAAGGCAAAATTACATGCACTTATAGGTGAAAGTAGGTGCACTTGTAAGTGATTTTACTTGCACTTTGATGTTCAATTATTTACGAAAATGCCACCGCGCTTTTTTTTTTTTAAGTTATTAGAGCTGGACACGTGTCGCGCGCTGATTCGTTCGCATTTCCTTCCTGGGCATTTATTCGCACCTGAGTGCGTCCCTATATATATATAGGGACGCACTCAGGTGCGAATAAGTGCCCAGGAGGGAAATGCGAACGAATCAGCGCGCGGCACGTGTCCAGATCTAATAACTTAAAAAAAAAACACGGTGGCATTTTCATAAATAATTGAACATCGAAGTGCAAGTAAAATCACTTACAAGTGCACCTACTTTCACATATAAGTGCATGTAATTTTGCCTTGTTAGCATTCACTCTCCGCAAACATTCATGCACCTGGGTGTGCTTATAGCTATCTGTGCAACTATTTATAACTATAGGTGCAACTACTTATAACTATAGATGCACCTACTTTCACCTATAAGTGCATGTAATTTTGCCTTGTTAGCATTCACTTTCCGCAAACATTCATGCACCTGGGTGTGCTTATAACTATTGGTGCAACTACTTATAACTATAGGTGCACCTACTTTCACCTATAAGTGCATGTAATTTTACCTTGTTAACATTCATTGATCTGAGTTCAGCGGGTAGTAATACCCCTGAAAACCACTCGCAAACATTCATACACCTAGGTACAACTACTTATAACTATGTGTGCAACTACTTAGAACAATAGGTGCAACTACTTAGAACTATAGGTGCAACTAAGTATTGATGCTCAGTGTAAATTTTTACTTGCACCTATAATACATTTTACATGCACTTGTAATACATTTTACTTGCACTTCGATGTTCAATTATTTACGAAAATGCCACCATATTTTTTAAAAAAATCAGTGTTTCTCATCCATTAGATCTGGACACGTGGACGAACAGAATTTATTCCTATTACGCGTCTGGGCGAAGCATTCGCACCTGAGTGCGATTCTATATATATATATATATATATATATATATATATATATATATATATATATATATATATATATATATATGGTAGGGAATATCCCGACCGACGTAGCTTCGCCACGACCGAGGTACCTTCGTCTTTTTCTCTTTATCTTTGCAGGTAACAGGTTGGGCTCCTCGTGAAGAACCCGGTCGGGAGTTGCCCGAGCGACAGTGTCGACCACCGAGCGGTAGCCCTTTGGCGAGAGAGCTGATAAAGGACACGTGGCGGCTCTCTACGTCGACAGACAGGGCACCCGGGAGGATGACATGTGGAGGCTACGTGGAGAACATGCCGAACGACCGGATCCTTGTCTCCGGCGCAGCGACTATAAATACCCACAGTAGCTGCAGTGTAGTGGACTTTTGGACGATCGATAGGTTGTTGTTAGAGAATCCCGACCGCAGTCAGTCGGTACTCAGAGCAACCAAGTAGATTGTACTTAGGGCCTCTACCGTGATCAATAAAGACATTTACTTGCTTTAATTGGTCTCGAGTTATTTCATATTGCTTACGTATAATTAGCAGTATCATTTTGGCGCCGTCTGTGGGGACCGTGCAACAAAGCTACGTCGTGACGAGCACTCGGTCACTTTGCAACAATGTATCCGTGGGCATACAACAACTTCGCCGACGACCAAGCAGATGCGGCGAGCTCGTCTGACCTCACGCTACCCAACAGCAAGGCCAGACGGTCGATCTAAACCTCAACCTCTCGCCACCACACCCATCAAACACATACCCGGCCGCCCAACAGCCGGTGAACTACATACAACCGGGATTCCAGACGCCCGGTCAGCAATACCCGCAACCGATGATGTATCCCGGTCAGTATCCGTACCCGGTCCCACCTCAACCGTATGGGTATTGGCCAGGCCAACCGATGTACTACACTCCTCAGGTTGGTTACCCACCGTTCACGCCTGCGTACACGGCTCCAGCCGCTGCCCCTCCAGTATACTCGGCCGCTCAAGTAGAGCCGCAGCATCAGCCCACTTCCCGGGCTCGACGCTCGGCTCGTTCGCGGTTGGGGTCGGGGGGTGCTGTTGCGATGGAGGCACCACGGCAGGCCCAGTAAGCAGAAGAGGTTCCCGCCCGAGCGGAGGACCCTGAGGAAGTTACCCGAGCGGTAGCTTTCGACCGTCTTCGACCGGAAATGCGGCAAAGATTGGGACCCCAAGACCCAAACCGCCAGCCGGAAGATGTGCACATGCAGGACGCCAACCAGGAGGCTTCATCCGGGCATAGCGGGTCGAGATCACACAGACGGCGACGCGCTCGGGCGGGTATGGCTGAGCCATTACCTCCGCAGTGAAGGGCGTTCTCAACAACGAGGACTGGTCGACCGGGGGTGTCACAGGGTGCTCGTTCTTGAACCGAGCGAACTCCGCCTGGAGATTATAAAGCAATCCTCGACTCTCGTTGAGCTCGGCCGTCTGGGCGGCTTGGACTGACTCCCGAGCGCGTCGCCGACGGTGAGATCTCGACCCACTATGCCCGGATGAAGCCTCCTGGCTAGCCTCCTGCATCTGTACGTCTTCCGGCTGCCGGCTCGGGTCTTGGGGTCCCAAGCGTTGTCGCATCGCCGGTCGGAGACGATCAAAAGCTACCGCCCGGGTAACTTCTTCGGGGTCCTCCACTCGGGCTGGAACCTCCGGTGCTTGTTGGGCCTGCCGTGGTGCCTCCATCGCATCAGCACCCCCCGATCCCAACCGCGAACGAGCCGAGCGTCGAGCCCGGGAAGTGGGCTGATGCTGCGGCTCTACATGTGCGGCCGGGTAAACTGGAGGGGCGGCGGCTGGAGCCGTGTACGCAGGCGTGTATGGTGGGTAGCCAACCGGTGGCGTATAATACATTGGTTGACCGAGCCAATACCCGTACGGTTGAGGTGGGGCCGGGTATGGATATTGGCCGAGATACGGCATCTGCTGTTGTTGGTATTGCTGACCGGGTGTTGGGTATCCCGGTTGAATGTAGTTCACCGGCTGTTGGGCGGCCGGGTATGTATTCGACGGATGGGGTGGTGAGAGATTGAGATTAAGGTCCATTGTCTGACCTTGCTGCTGACTTGGGTGGTGGTCGGATGAACTTGCTGCATCAGCTTCTGCTTGATCGTCGGCGAAGAGGTTTTGTGCCCATGGATACATAATTGCTAAGAGACCGGGTGCTCGTCAAACGTTGGCTTGCTTGCACGGATCCCCACGGATGGTGCCAAAATGATAGTACTAATTGCCACGTAAAGCGGTAATTAAATAAACACGAGACCAATTAAAGCAAGTAAATAACTCTTATTGATCACTGTGAAGGCCCTAAGTACAATCTAAATGGTTGCTCTGAGTACCGACTGGCTGCGGTCGGGATTCTCTAACAACAACCTATCGATCGTCCAAAAGTCCCCCACACTGTCGCTATCGCGGGTATTTATAGCCGCGGAGCCGGAGCACAAATCCGGCCGTCCGGCATGCCTCCCACGTAGCAACCACGTGACGCCTTCCCGGGTGCCCTGCCTGTCAACGCGTAGAGTCGCCACGTGTTTCTCACCAGCTCTCTCGCTAAAGGGTTACCGCTCGGTGGTCGGCAACGCCAATCGGGCATTACCCGGTCGGGAACCGACCGGGTTCTTTCCAAGTAACCCGACCTGTAACCTGCAAAGATAAGAAGAAAGAGACGAAGGCACTCGGGACACAGCCCAAGCCGTTCAAACCGCCGAGCTCAACGAAACCCGAGGATTGCTCTATAACCTCCAGGCGGAAGTTGCGCAGCTCAGAAATGCGTACCCTGCAACACCCCCGGTCGACCAATCGACCCTGCACCAGACGCCCTTCACAGCAGCGGTAATGGCCCAGCCTTACCCGCTCGACTTAAAGGTTTCTGGAGAGAAGAGTTATGACGGACGGGCAGACCCTGAAGCCCATGTGAATGATTTTTACAGCAACATGATGTTGAAGGGCGTTTCAGACGCCGTAATGTGTAGGGCATTCTACTCTACGCTCACCGGTCGAGCAGCAGAATGGTTTCGGACCTTACAACCGGGCTCGATCTACAAATTTGACACTTTGGCGATCAAGTTTGTGAGGAAGTTCATTACTTCCAAAGTGGTGAGAAAGCCCTACATGTATCTTGAGAAGGCCAAGCAGCTAGAAGGGGAAAGCTTGACCGATTTCCTCGTCAAGTGGAAAGCAGCGGTCGGGGAGGTCGAACCCATGGATGATGCGACCGCTACCCATATGCTTCACATCTCTCTCCGGGCGGGGTATTTGTATCAGGACTTCATCTTACACCCCCCGACCACGTATGAGGAGGCCCTTCGGAGGGTCACAGATTACGCCAACGCCGGTGAGGCGAATGCCGTCAAGCGCTTGCAAGAGGTCGGCTCTTCGTCCCGTAAACCGGCCGGCCGGGCGGAACATCGGTCGGGAGATGACAATCCCCGACCCCGCACCAGGCCTGGCGAGTTTACGGCCTTGAACCGATCCGCAGCGGAGGCCATGCAGTACGCCCAGTCCTGCAATCTCATCAAACTCCCCCATCCCGATCAAGACGGCCCTGACAAGAGTAAGCATTGTGCTTACCATCGATGCGCCGGGCATGACACAGAGGAGTGTACCCACTTGCGCCAATTGTTGGAAGATCTGCTTAACTTGGGAAAATTGGACAAGTCTGTGGGGAAGAGAGAGGACAACAAGAGGAATACCGATCGGAGAGATTACAGGCGCTCTCATCACCGCTCCGATCGGTCAGGTCAGGACCGAAGAGATGATCGAAGGGACGATCGTCATGATGACCGACGGGACCCTGACCCTCCGTCTAGCAGCCGCCCATCCGGAAAGCCCACCATACACGTCATTTTCGGCGGGCTGGAAGATGCTTCCCGACCGAGGACAAATTGCCCGGTCGCAATAGTGGATTCCCGAGAGACCGGGAAGAGGCAAAAGATGGAACCCATAACCTTCACCCTCGAAGACCAACCTACCAGCAGTGACCACGGCATGGAGGCGCTCGTGGTCACGATTGACGTTAAGGGGACGGACGTCCAGAGGGTTATGGTTGATACGGGCAGCAGTGTGAACATCCTATACTTGGACGTCTTTGAGAAGCTTGGCCTCGATAGGAAGGAGCTGACTCCGATCGGTGTACCACTGTCAAGATTTACCGGGGCTCTTATTTACCCCGAGGGAAAAATAACGCTCCCGGTCGAGATCGGCGCACCTCCAAAGTCGATCAAAACGGAGCTGGAATTTGTTGTGGTCAACCTCCATTGCGTCCACAACATTATCTTGGGCCGACCCGCCATTATGAAGATCGGTGGGATAATTTCTATGCCCCACCTGTGCATGAAATTCCCCACCCCCAATGGGGTCGGTGTGGTCCGTGGCGATGTCCAATCCGCCCGGAAATGTTACACCCGAGCGGTTAATAGACGCGACTCTGGTCCGTCTTCCCGGGTGAACACCATAGCCAAAGAGGAGGCTAAGGATCGGAACGAACAACCTGAGCCTTCCGAAGAAATAGAAGAAGTTCCCCTATCCGAGGACCGCCCGGATAGGAAGATCAAGATTGGCCGAGCCCTCACCCCCGAGCTTCGAGCGGAAGTTTTGGCCATACTCCGGGAGTACGCTGATATCTTTGCGTGGGGGCCCGAAGATATGCCCGGGATCGATCGATCGGTCATCTGTCACAAATTGGCCGTCGACCCCGCAGCCAAGCCGGTCGTGCAGAAAACACGACACCTGTCGTCCGATCGCCGCGAGTTTGTGAGAGAAGAAGTCAAAAAGATGGCGGCGATCGAGCACATCCGTCCGGTAGTGTACCCCGAGTGGGTGGCAAACATCGTTCTTGTTCCTAAGCCCCCAGCTTGGAGGATGTGCATCGATTTTACCGACCTCAACAAGGCCTGTCCGCTCGATCCGTATCCTCTACCGAGCATTCACCAGATGGTCGACGAGACGGCCGGGGCCGAGTTAATGAGCTTCATGGATGCCTTCAAAGGGTATCATCAGATCATGATGCACCATGAAGACGAAAGCAAGACAGCCTTCGTGACCCCGGACGGGCTGTATTGTTACCGAGTGATGCCGTTCGGCCTCCGGAACGCAGGAGCGACCTACCAGAGGATGGTCAACATGCTCTTTGCCGATCTATTGGGCCGAACGATGGAAGCTTACATCGATGACATGCTGGTCAAGAGTCGGGATCGATCCGACCACACTCGGGACCTCCGGGAGTGCTTCCAAATCATGAGGAAGTACCAGTTGCGACTGAATCCGACCAAGTGCACATTCGCGGTTCAGACCGGCAAGTTCCTCGGCTATATGATGACCAAGAGAGGAATTGAGCCCAACCCGGCCAAAGTAAAAGCAATTCTGGACATGCAACCGCCTTCCACCGTTCGGGAAGTCCAGCAATTGACCGGTCGGTTGGCAGCCGTCAGTCGGTTCCTCTCCAAGCTAGCCGAGCGCGCTTTACCTTTCTTCAAGGTATTGCGGAAGGTTAATGGATTCGTCTGGGACGAAGAGTGCCGAGCGGCCTTTGATGAGCTGAAGGAATATCTCATGTCACCGATCGTGCTCTCAAAGCCCGAGCTCGGAGAAGGGCTGGACGTGTACCTCGCCGTCTCCGATCATGCAGTAAGCGCAGTTTTGTGCCGAACCGATCCGGAAGGGGTCCAGCGACCGGTGTACTATGTAAGCCACGCGCTACATGGTCCCGAGCTCCGGTACTCCCGGCTAGAGAAGATCGTTTACGCCTTGTACATTGCCGCGAAGAAATTGGCTCCCTATTTCCAAGGTCGAGCAATTCGCGTGTTGACCGATCAGCCGATCGGGCCAGTCCTCCGAACTGCTTCATCATCCGGACGCTTAGTCAAATGGGCGTTAATGCTGACCCAGTACGCGATCGAATACCGACCGAGACCAGCTATCAAAGTTCAGGCCCTTGCTGATTTCTTGGTCGAGTGCACCGCCCGGGATACCCGACCTCCCGAGGTTGCGGATCCCGAGGCTGAGTGGTGGTCGTTGGCTACTGACGGGTCGAGTAGCAAGAAAGGAGCAGGAGGAGGAGTGGTGGTCACGAGCCCGGAAGGATTCAAGGTTTATTTTGCTCTCATGTATCAGTTCCACCCGACCAATAATGAAGCCGAATACGAAGCATTTGTTAATGGCTTACAGTGCGCTCGGGACTTGGGGGCTGAATACGTCCGAGCTCAAACAGATTCCGCGCTTGTGGTCGGGCAAGTCCTCGGGGATTATGAAGTCAATGGAGAGCGTTTGCAACTGTACCGAGACCTTGCCATGGAGAAGCTTGCTCAGTTCCGGGGGTATACCGTCCGACACATACCCCGATTGGATAATGCCGACGCAGATATCTTATCTAAATTGGCTCAAGACGCCCCGGAACACATGTCGAAGATAGCTCGGATTCTGGTGATCCCGAGACACAGCATTCATCGTCTACCGGTCAATCCAATCCAACCGGTAGAAGACAATTGGATCACCGATCTGAAGGAGTTCCTCGAGCACGGTCGACTTCCAGACGACCCCCAACGTGCTCGAAAAGCCAAACTGAGAGCCCCGAGGTTCCAAGTTTTGGACGGCCGCCTCTATAGGAGATCGTATGGAGGCCCTCTTATGCGATGCTTGACCGCATTTGAGGTCGATTTAGTCATGAAGGAACTCCACTCGGGAATTTGCTCCTCACATCAAGGAGGCCGATCCCTGGCCCGTCGTATCATGCTAATCGGGTACTACTGGCCGTCCCTCCAGCTAGACTGTGAAAAGTTAGCCCGAGACTGTGAAAAGGGTGCCAACTGTTCACCCGGATGCCTGGACGACCGGCAACCTTCTATCAGCCAATCACGACCGCAATTCCTTTCGCTAGGTGGGGGGTGGACATCTTGGGCCCCTTCCCTCAGCTCTCCGGTCGGAGAAAGTTCGTGATTGTCGCCATTGATTATTTCTCCAAGTAGATAGAAGCCGAGCCCTTAGCCACGATCACCTCTCAGCAATGTGCTCGTTTTCTTTGGCGTAATGTGGTTTCCCGCTTTGGCGTGCCCGTACATCTCATCAGCGACAATGACCGCCAATTCGTAAGCCAATACTTCCAGAACTTTTTAGCCACGATCGGGACGACTCACGTCCGATCGTCGGTGGCTTACCCGCAAGGAAACGGTCAAGTGGAAAATGCAAACCGGACGATTTTGGAAGGTCTAAAAAAGAAGCTGCATTCGGCTGGTCGTAGTTGGGCCGATGAGTTACCATATGTCTTATGGACTTATCGGACGACCCCAAGGGAAGCTACTCTGGAGACCCCTTTCGCCCTGGTTTATGGAGCCGAAGCCCGACTCCCGATCGAGGCTTGGATCCCGACCGATCGAGAGAGAACCTACAATGCGGAGGAGAATGAACATGCGATGGCCGTGGATCTCGATGCGGTCGAAGAAAAAAGAGAGCTAGCCGCTCGGCGTATGGCCGAGTACCAGAAGCGTGTTAAGAGTTCGAAGGACGTTCGGGTCAACCCTCGTTATTTTCAGGTTGGAGATTACGTTCTGCGACGAAGGGAGGCCAGTCAACCTTTAGAGGGCGGAAAGCTAGCTCAGAACTAGGAAGGGCCATACATCGTCAGCGCGATCATACGGCCGGGTACATACCGACTGAAGACGACAACCGGTCGGGTAATCGAGGGAACTTGGAATTCCGAGCACCTCGTTATGTTTAGGCATTAGCCTATTTTTATTGTAGTCTTTGGACGAAGTGGGGGCTTGACCTGCGAGTAAGTCCCGATCGTCATTTGTAATTAAATTTTATGGTTGTAAATATTTACTTAACCGCCTGTGAGCGGGAAGGTTTAATGTATATACGATCGGTGATTGCTCGACCGCTTGCATGCGGCGGCCCGATCGGTTATTCTCTATACCTCCAGTGCATGCAGATCAATTTATCTTCAAGCTACACCGACCGGGCGAATCTATCGACCGGTCAAATGCGCTCCCATCGGCGGACATTCGAGTCACGCCACTGATCGGGGAAGCCAGGAGCTCTCAGCACAATTCACCGATCTGTCCAACTTCTTTCCACGATTGCACCCACTCGTGCCTCGAGCGCATAATAGTGTGGGGGCTGGGATGAAGGAAGTATTTACAGGCCCGTCATTCGGAAGTAACCCGACCGTAGAGGCTTACTTATTTTCAAAACGTCAAGGCCTAGAGCTCGGGTAAACCCGATCGGGTCGGCCATTTTACGACGAAACGTCAGATGTGCGACCAAGCCGCGCGACCAAGCCGTAAGGCCCTAAGGTCGAGCGTCAGCAGGGTCGAGTATTGCGAGACCGGGCCTGAAGGCCGGGCGGTCAAGCGACTATGATCGGTATGCGGCTACGATCAGTGTGTGCAAATTAAAAGCAAAGGTGTAAAAGCACGAAACGAACGATGCAACTTAGCAAAAAAGGAAATTTATTAATCACAAAGAGAGCGCCCGGTACAATTTCGGGACCGGGCTCCCGATCAGTGTCTCTTACAAAAAATAGAAGAAGCCTATTTCTACTTCTTCGCCTCCCGAGCTCCAGCAACCTCCTTCCCGCTCGGAGCGGCCGCAGACGACCCGCCAGGCTCGGCCGCCCTCTCTTTCGGAGTGAAGGGAGAGGGACCGGGGTCAGCTAGGTCCGGGGGTAAGGCCGACAGGACCAGCTGCAGGTCGTCTCCTTCAAGAGCTTGCTCCATCCGGGTGCGAGCCCGCTCGAGCATTTTGCGTTGCCCGGCTTTGAAGGCCCATCGTCCAAAGGAGAGGATTAAATCCTCCCCGATCTTTGTTCCCCGGGCCGCTGTGAGAAACGCTGAGCCCGACTCGCTGTCCTTAAAGACAGATTGCACCAGCTCGATCGGATTGTCGAGTCGGGCTTTCAGCTCCTTGGCCTCCCCGATCGCCCTTTGGGCGACCTTCTCCGCCAGAACCCGGTCTTCTTCACTCTTCTTTAGGCCCTTCTGGGCCTTCTCCAGCTCGGCCTGGATGTCCTTGACTTCCTTCAAGCGACGAGCGGCCGTCTTCTTATGGTGGTCGGCTTCCTCGGCCAGCATGGCTCGACCCTGCAAAAGCTGAGCCGCTCGGGAAATCTACAATGCAAAAAGATATTCAAGATCAGCCCGGTCGAAGACACTTGCACAATAGGAGACGGTTAATTGGTGAAGGCTTACCTCGGCCAGGTCGTAACCGATCCTCTCGGCCACTTGGGTCGGGGTCATCTTCCCCAAGTCTTCTCTGGCTGGCCCGGCGTTGCCGATACGGGCCAGTATGGACGAGTCGTCCTTGTTCCGCCCGGTCGATGGGCTCGGGCTGCGCTGTTCTCGGCGGCGCTTCATACCGCCCACCTCAGTCACGCCCTGTTCGGGCATCTTTTCTTTGCCCCGGGCGACTTCCACCCGCGTGACCAGGACATCCGTCGGCTCGACGACGAAGCCCTCTGCCGTCGTCACGGTCGAGGCGTTTAGGGGTCGGGCTGAGGGGATCTCTTTTTGCCCCGTTGGCTTCGCCTTTGTTTTTTTCTTGCCGCCAAGGGAGATCTTGGCGGGCGGGGGAAGGGGGGCATCTTCATCTCCGAACTCTGCCATGGCTGCAAATAAAGAAACAAAGCTAGATCAATCGGTATAAAGTTAAATCGGGAAGAGTAGCTCGGGTTAAACCTTTCTTCTTCCGCCTCGACGGCTTGGCGACCGTCACGCCCATAGGTACGGGTAGATATTTCTCCCGTAGCTCATATGTAGGGGGCGGGAGTTTAGCCGCCTCGAGACTCTCGGCCGTTCGGAAGATTGTGTATTCGTGCAGTTCGCTCGAGATCCGAGCGACCGTCTCCTTGAGCGCTTGTGTCTCGTCCGGCACCACTTGTTTCCGGAAGTGGGTGCTCCAAGCGCGGTCGACCGGGAGAATCCAAGGATCGTATTTGATGGAGAAAATCCTATTCTTCCACCCCTTGTTATTCCCGGGCAGGCCTCTGATCGTGCACATGTCCGCTCGAGACTACAACATTAGGAACCCGCCCCCGTAGCTGCCCGAGAGAACTTTGACTTGGTAGATGTAGTTGAATAACTCCATCGTACAAGCGGCCTCGTGCCGAGCGCATATCTGGGGGAAGCAGGCAATGATCCGGTGTGAGTTGGGGCAGATCTGGGCCGGGACGACCCGGTAGTAGGCCAAGAAGGCGGTCAAGAGGGGGGGGAAGGGAATGGCGATCGGGGCCATCAGGGAGTCATAATGCATCCCGATCCATTTGCCCCGGTGCCGATCGATGACATTCCCTAGCTTCCGGCTCGTGTCGAATTCTACCCGACCCCTGAGCCTCTCGGCGATCCTGGCCGCTTTACCTTTGGTCAGTCGGCTCATTTGTTTTTCGACATTCTCGCTGTTCAAGAATTCGAACTCTACGACTGCTGGTGCGGTCGGCCCAGCTGTATCTTCTTCGGCCGGCTCGGGGGTATTTTCCCGGTCGCCATGTCGAGGAGCAGTTTCCGGGTGGTCCCCAACCACCCGGGTAAGCGTTTCCCTAACGCCTTCGGTCGGGGAGCCTTGTCTGCCTGATGAGGCTCCTTCTTCTTCCTCTTCGCCGGAACTCCCCGATCCGCTTGAGCTGGAGCTCGATGACCCGGAGGAGCTTGACGCGTTGTTTTGTTCGGAAGCCCGCTCGGGGGCTGGCGCCGGTCGGTGGATGACCTCGGGAGAGTAGGACATGATGTCCACCTCCTCGTCGCTGAGGTACTCGACCTCCTCATCGTAGTCCGCAATCGAGGCGTTTTGGCTGTCAGAATCCGTCATTTCGATCTACCTAAAGGTCGGTCGGGGTTAGTAAGGGACTTGAGACGTCCGGGACAGTTAGTTGGCCTATCAGTTCTACTTATGAATGAAAACGTAAAGTAAAAAGAGGGGTTGAGAACTTACCGAATGGAGGAAAGCTTGAAGTTTTTTAGCTCGATTGCCTTGCTAAGGTGCTCTGCTCGGGGCTCTCTGAGGGTTCCGATTGAAGCAAAAGAGTGAGGAAAGTTCAAATGAGGGCCTCAAGGGCCTATTTATAGGAGAGCATTTAGGCGGGAAACGAGCCCACTTGCTTGACGCGACCCGCGCTGATTCCGAGGCGATTGTTGCAGTCGCAGAGGCCGGCAGCGGCCGACACGTGGCGAGGAGAGGAATGACAGCTGGCGGGTCGGTTTGATGGCCGACGGTTGGGCTTCTTCATCCCGTCCCGTTTTTTCCCGGACGGTCAAAAAGGCCCAGGCTGGGGGGCTCTTGGTAGGGAATATCCCGACCGACGTAGCTTCGCCACGACCGAGGTACCTTCGTCTTTTTCTCTTTATCTTTACAGGTAACAGGTTGGGCTCCTCGTGAAGAACCCGGTCGGGAGTTGCCCGAGCGATAGTGTCGACCACCGAGCGGTAGCCCTTTGGCGAGAGAGCTGATAAAGGACACGTGGCGGCTCTCTACGTCGACAGACAGGGCACCCGGGAGGATGACACGTGGAGGCTACGTGGAGAACATGCCGAACGACCGGATCCTTGTCTCCGGCGCAGCGGCTATAAATACCCACAGTAGCTGCAGTGTAGTGGACTTTTGGACGATCGATAGGTTGTTGTTAGAGAATCCCGACCGCAGTCAGTCGGTACTCAGAGCAACCAAGTAGATTGTACTTAGGGCCTCTACCGTGATCAATAAAGACATTTACTTGCTTTAATTGGTCTCAAGTTATTTCATATTGCTTACGTATAATTAGCAGTATCAATATATATATATATATATATATATATATATATATATATATATATATATATATATATATACATATTATTGTTATTTGGTTTCAAAGATAATTATGTCCAATGGCACATAAGGTTGTTTATTCCGGGCTACTGGTGGCACATAAGTTTTTCTAAGGTTTTGTAAAGGTCATGTAATTAGTGTATTTTCAAGTTTTTCAAGCACCTATTCTTCCAAGTAGGTGATTGCATTGTAATCAAACTGCTTGGATGATTGAATAATTCTTTTGCATGGAGTTCAAGCAACGATAGCATCAACAAACATAAACGATCCAGACCATATCTTTAATTGTACTATATAATATTTGATGTTATAATTTAAATAATTGTATAACGATCTAAATATTTTTAATATATTATAACAAATACATTCCGTGCATCAAAAAATACTAGTTAATAATTTAAAACTAAATATAAAAAATTCTAAATATAAAAGTACACCTTAATCGAATGATGAAAAATATACTTAATTCAAACCCGCAATTTGTTGCCAATACTAAAAAAATGGTGTAAAGAAAATCCTAAATAAATAAATAGAGAAAATTTATTTCTACCACCCTTTTAAAATGACACAAAACGATATATTTAATTTAGAGTTAATGAACGATTTGGTCCCTCAATTATTAGCGAACTATCAATGTAGTCACTCAATTGCTTATTCATCGATTTGGTCCCCGAAAATAATTATTTTTAGTCGATTTAGTCCCTCATGCCGTCTTCCGTCGGCGGCTGAAGGGACGAAATCGACTAAAAATAATTCTTTTCGGGGACCAAATCGACGGCCATAGGGACTAAATTGACTAAAAATAATATTTTCGGGGACCAAATCAATGAATAAGCAATTGAGGGACTACATTTGACCGTTCGCTAATAATTGAAGGACCAAATCGTTGATTAACTCTTTAATTTATTGCTTTAAAATGGATGATTGAGTTGGTGGAGCATAATTTTTGTATTAGAATATCATGAGTTTGATTCTCGACAACACCCTCTCAATCGAACTTGTCACATAATGTCATTTGTGGATTATTACACACGAGTGAGGTTTATCCATAACAGACAATATTTTGGCAACAAAATCATACGTAGATTATCAGCTTAAAAATTATTATTTTTATTAAATTCTATAATATCTGTCTTTCGTTTTTGTTTGTTTGTTTGTTTTTGGGTCTTTTCAGATTTTACTTAACTGTTTCTTAGACAAGTATAACGGCAGGATTTGAGAAAAATCTGAAACTGATTTCTTATAATTCTTTCCAAAAGAAGAACTAATTTCTTATAATTCTATCAAAAGGTTGAACCCCAACCCTAAGGGTAAATAAACACTAATAATAACTGATTTCTTATAATTGAATGATTAATTAGTGGTGACTTTGCTGAACTTTATTTTTTTGTCTATTTTAGAAACTAAAAATATAATTAACTTTTAATTTAATTCGATTTAGAATCCAATATACTAATTCAATTAAGTAATACACACATGTATGTATATGTACACAATTACACATTAGTATAATCTCAAAAACATGCATGAGGCTATGTCACGTGAGATTACGCTCAAATATTGTTTTTTTTTTTAATTTTTTTTAGTGAATAGATATTATTTGTTTCTTGAAAAGTATTAGTGAAAATGCAATACTGATTGACAAGTAAAAAATAGGGAAAATTATAAAAAATGCCCCTCTATAATATGCCAATTATCAATGTCACTCCTGAATTATGAGTGGTGTAAATGTTGCCCCTCAATTATTAAAATGGTGCACATATAGCCCCTCCCATAACGGACTGTGGTTCCCCACCGCTGTTCATTGCTGGTACTTCGAATCGAGCGAGGAAAAAAACAACTAAATTACATATTTACTCTGACTTAACGGTGTCGTACACTAACGGGGAACCACATGTCCATTACGGGAGAGGCTATATGTGTACCGTTTTGATAATTGAGGGGCAACATTTACACCATTCATAATTTAAGGGTGACATTGATAATTGACATATTATACGGGGACATTTTTTACAATTTTACCTAAACAATATTACATTTTTTAAAAAAAATTATTACTCGTTCGAAGTAATTATATAGTTTCACACAAACCAAACCGCAGTATAATTACTATAATATATTTATGAGTCTAAAATGTTAACTAAAGTCAAATATGTATTCTTACTAATGAGATGTTATATATCTTAATTAATATTTTATCTTTGGAATCTTATTTAATGTTTTGATTAAAGTTAATACATTTATTCATTCTTAAAGTTAATACATTTATAGTAACTCTCCTAAATAAGCCATACATATTCCTAAGGCACAGATTGATTTGTTTGAACAAGCATTTGTGATATAATTAATTGCATATATATATATATATATATATATAGAAGAGCGCTCATATGTGGTCATGTCATTAGGTGTGGCGGTGTGGTTGTATCTGTGTCGTTGAATCAGTTTAATCTAACAGCAGTGGTAATTCTGAGGATTTTTGCGCGTTTTGGTAAGTAGGGGTGTTATGGTAATTACAGTGACCATTTATAGCGGGTGGGTTTCAGAAATACCCCAACAATGTTAACAACATACACCAATAGTGTAATAAAACACACCACAGCGAAATATACCAATGATGTATTCCCGTGTTATGGTAATTACAGTGGCCATTTATAATACTGGAAGAATCTTGATTAATATGATTCATTGGATCTATCTAATCTAATGGCCTATAATTGACCATATGACCACACCTAACAACATGGCCACATGTGATCACCCCTATATATATGGGTCAGGTTCCTGTGAAAACAGGTCTTCCCGTGAGGTCAGTGCGACATACACCATTAGGTATGCATAAATGCACCACACAGTGTTTGAAAGTACACCATTATGTGTGCTGTATTTTTTTTTTTTTTGTGTGGAGCATTTTTTTGCATTTCATTCTGGTGTATTCTCGAACACTGTATCGTGCATTTATGCATACCTAATGGTGTATGCCGCACTGACCGCACGGGAAGACCTGTTCTCACAAGAACCAATATATATATATATATATATATATATATATATATATATATATATATATATATATATATATATATATATATATATATTATGTGTGTGTGTGTGTTATTTTGTATACTATCAAATAACGTACATTCAGTACACCAATAATGTACTTTTAGTATATTAAAAATGTACATTGTATTTATGATCCACAAAAAATTTGTTGGTAATGTCTGTGTGTAGTCATATTGCAAGTCATGTATTCGACTCTAGCCTCGCCTTGGTCTGAGACTTCGGGGAGTTTGGCAACTTCTCCTGCTAGCTGGTTGGTGGTCGATCATGACTCCCTCTTGTGAATTTACCTACTCTTATTAGGGATGACAATGTGCCCCGTCCTCGTTGGGGATCTCCGTCCTCGTAAGGAATGGCGACGGGGACGGAGAAAAATTCCGGAGATCGGGGATGGGGACGGGGAACATTTTAAATTTTCCGCCGGGGATGGGGATACCCCTCTCCGCCCCGTCCCGTCCCATCCCCGAAAATTAAAATATATTAAAATATAATATAATATAAAATATATTCTATATATTATATATTATATTAGGAATTAGGCATTAGATTATTAGTTAATTAGTTTTAGTTAATTAGTATTCAACTATTCAAACAATGAAATGAATGTATGAAACAATCAAACCCTAACTATAAACTCCACAGACAGTAACACCTACGGAGTATTATTGTATTTTTTTATTATAAATCGTTATTGTGTTGATTAGAGATTTAGACTTACTTTTGAACATTGGACATTTGGACTATTTTTAGTTTGCATTTGCTATTTCGAATTGGAATTTAAACTTCGTTAGTTCGTATGTTAGTAAAATAGTTGAATGTTAATTTTTGAAGAACTATAGTTTTTAAAATAAGTATATTAGGACTTATGAAATTCAATTTTTTTCATTTTTTGTTTTTAAAAATTGTATTATTTTCAGACATTGACTATGGGTTGACCGGGAATGGGGATTCCCCGTCCCCGCCAAATTCTTAGTGGAGACGGAGACGGGGAATTTTTTCAATTTCCCGCCGGGGACGGGGAGGGGGTCGGGGTCGCGGGGACGGGGACGGGGACGGGGAGTATACTCTCCGCCCCCTCCCCGCCCCATTGCCATCCCTAACTCTTATTCCATGCCCAACATCCCTCCTCCCAATCATTATAACATAGTCCATTTTACAAGATGAACCATTCACATAAGGTTGAATTTTTAGGTATACTACAAAAAATTAAACTTTCAGTATATTATAAGTGAAATATTATATATATTTAAAATGAACATTATCCATTGTCTACATTACTATGGTCCATAATATAATTTGCCACTTTCCCCTCCTTGTGCCACCTTTATCCATTCAAATCCATTAGTCTTGGGACCTGGTTCCATTGCTCCATCAATTGTTAAATGTTTTAATTGTATTTTTTTTATTCAATGGTCCAATTCTACAAATTATAAAAGTTTAATTGTCTATTTGACATTTTTTTCTTATAATATATTACTTTTATAAATAATCACAAAATCTATAAATAATTATTATTTAATGGAAAAAGTTATTTTAAATATAATTTAGATTAAATACATAATCTAAAATATATGTCAATAATGATAAATGTTGAATTATAAAATTAAAAATGACACATAAGATTAATTTATGTGTCCATAATGAAAATTACAACATATATAAATAATGAATGTATGGTAAGTATAATTTTTATTTTTTTGAGAAGTATAAAACTATTTTTATTTAACATAATGCGTAGAAAATAAAATGTATTATTGTATCACTTTCGTGTCACATAACAGTTGTTTTTACATGTTTATAGTTAATATTGATATTTTATATTTTTAAAAATAAAAAACTAAAAGTGTAGTATATACTATATAGTATAATATAAAAGACAAATGTTAGGTATACTTCCTAAAATCTTCATTCCCAATTTTGGTCAATAAAATCATGACACCCCATTGAATTACAAGCCACATCATGAAAAATATTAGGGAAAATTTAGGATGGATAAATGGTATTTTCCAAGTATAAAAAAGGCCGTTCAACAAAATATGTAGACATTTGTCAACTAGCTTATAGCTCAACTCTTTTAAATGGGAGGTCATTGGTTTGAATCCCAGTGAGGTATTGACTCTTTGTGTTTCAATAGGTTGAGAAAGTATGTATGAATAAATACTTTATATTGTAATAGAGTTGGTAGTAATTAAAAAAATATGTGAGCATATAAATAATTTCTTTTTTACTAATTTTCAACCCATTGTAAACAAACCTTTTAGTAATTATCATAATACTAGTAATTCACCCGCGCGATGCACGAAAAAAAATTATATTATTATAAATATAAATAAAAAATAAAAAAACTAAAATATTTTAAATTATTTAATATAATAATATTTTTGAGCTTCCATTGGTCAAGTATTTATTATTTTTATAAAATACAAAATTACAATTATAATTATAATTATAATTATAATTATAATTTTGTATGGTTAATATAATCTCTAATTATGTGCATATTCAAATAAACTTATAGAGATAATTTACATAATTACATTGATTTATTCTTAATTGTATTTCATCTATATTATAATTTTCACAATACAAATAATAACTAAGATAATTACATTTGGAAAGCAAATTTCAAATTTTGTATGTGTAAATTTAAATTCTAATTGAACATATAGCTATTTTATTTTTCAAAAGTATATTTTTTATATGATTATATAATATATAGCTATTTTATTTTTTAAATGTTGTGTTTTTTTTTTATTATTAATAAAGGATGTTGTGGCATTAATTGTAACATTAATTATTTCCCAAACCATATAACTTTATTATATAAAGGATAATTAGAGGTTATATATAGCAATACCAATACTAATTATTAAGTTTATACGTAATAAATTAATTATAATAAATGTTTTATCTTAACATTTATTAAAAATATTTTCCGGATTTGGGGCTATACTGAATTACTGATTAATTATATTGTAATGGAATGAATGTGTGTAAACCAACTTTTTTGAGAAATGTTAATCCAAACAAAATCTGATGGAAAGTAAGCTAGATTAGTCGTATACCACAAAATATGAGTACTAAGTCTATTCTTATTCCTGTAAGTTATTTCATTTTTAAAGGTGGGTTTCAAATTCACATTATCAAATTTAAAATTTCATTCACTATTTTTTTTTTTACATCCCTATAATACTCTTTCATTTTTAAAAATGGTCAAATTTTCCCATTACATAAAAAAAAATGAAATAAATAAATAAATAAAAGTACAAAAGGCAAACTTGCTCGCAATAGTAAGGGTCCGTTTGAAAGCAGTAAAATGACTTCTGGAAAATAAGTCATTTTCGAGAAAACATTTTCCATTTCTAGTGTTTGGTTGAATTTTGGAAAACTGGCTTGATGTTTTGGTTCATTTTTCTGAAAAATGAGTAGAATTGTATAATTAAATATTTTATTTAGAATATAAAAGTATTTATAATAATATTAAAATTAATGTTATTTATCAATTTTTTTGTAAAAAAGAAAAAAAATTGGTTTTCTCCGGATACCAAGTTTTGAGTGTTGGTGGAAAAGGACTTCCGCCAAATTTTGACGTAAGTCATTTTCCGCCAAAATGGCTACATTTTTTCCGGTCAACGAAAAATAGTTTTCGTTGACTGGATTTTTCTATTACATCCAAACACTAGAAACCCAAAACCATTTTCTAAAAGACATTTTCGAGTTAAAAACATACTCCAAGTTTGCAAGCCAAGTCATCATTTAAAAAAATAAATAAATAAATTAGTCTGCCATGTCATCTTGCCAATGTAATACTTGTTGGGAATCAGGATGAGGACGGCCTAAGAGCAACACCATCAATGATTTTTAGAGAGTTTTTTTTATGGATCAATGCTGAGGTGGAGGAAAGATCGGAGATGAGAGAGAAAGTTGAGGAGCTCCTGTAAATATAAGTTTTTTGTGGGGCTCACTAGAAAAATAAAAAATAAGATCAACTAGATTCTGATGCACGTTGTGCGAATAGATGCGCCCAACTGAGCGCGTGCACTCCACGTCCTGCTGGGTGCGTAAACCGATATTTTTCTTCTGTTTTTCTGACAAAATTATTATCCGTCTTTTTTTTTAATAAAAATAAGACCAAGTAGGTTTTGATGCACGTTGTAGGAATAGATGCGCCCAGCCAAGCGCGTGTACTCCACGCGCCCGTTGGGTGCGTAAATTGACATTTTTCTTTTCTTTTTATGACATAATTGTTATCCGTTTTTTCTTTTTCTCTCTATCTTCTCTCTCAGTTGGCGTGACAAAAATCAAGAAAAAACTTTATCTATTGAGGTTACTCTAAGTAGATGCAACAAACAAAAAAAAATATAATTATTTGTCCGGCTGTCCAATCAACGTTTAGTCATGAATTTTTATTGGCAATCTTACTTCTTTTATGGTCCTTAGCACAAGCTTTTTGTCAAGTTTGTCAGGTTTGCAAACTTGCTGCAGTAGTAAGTTTGCAAACCAGGTCATCATTTAAAAAAAAAATTCAACCTATCATGTCATCTTGCCAATGCAATACTTGTTGGGACTTGAGACGAGCACAACCTAAGAGCAACACCATCAATGATTTTTTTGGTGTTTTTATGGGGTCAATGTTGAGGTAGAGGAAAGATAGAAGATGTGAGAGAAAGTTGAGGAGCTCCTGCAAGTATAAATTTTTTGTGGGATCCACTAGAAAAATAAACAATAAACCAAGTAGGTTCTGACGCACGTTGTGCAAAAAGATGCGCCTAGCGGAGCGCGTGCACTCCACGCGCCCCGCCGTAAACCGACATTTTTATTTTCTTTGTTTAACATAATTGTTATACGTTTTTTTTCCTTTTCTATTCTTTTTCTCTCTATCCTCTCTCTCGGTTGGCCTGACAAAAATCAAGAAAAAACTTTGTCTATTGAGGTTGCTCTAACTAGATGTAACAAACAAACAAAAAAAAAATAGAATTTTTTGTCCTGGTGTCCAATCAACGTTTAATCATGAATTTTTATTGGCAATCTTACTTCATTGATGTTCCTTAGAGCAACCACACCAATGCATAATGAGAGAATAATGTCAGATAAAAATGCCATGTGAAAGAGAGAGAAGCAAGAAAGAGAAAAATGGGGTGCTTCTGCAAATGCGGAGAGATTTCAGAAATGTGGGGTCCACCATTTACTTTAACCATGCGTGACAGCCATGCGTGGCTGTCACCTCTGTGCCCAGTACACGCACCAGCTGGGCGCGTCTATCTGAATTGGAGATGGATGGAGGCGCTATATAAAACCCGAGTTTAGCACCTGTGCGCGCCTCAGTAAATGAAAATACTATTATTTTTGGTTAATTTTTCTTTTTCCTTTTTTTTTTTTCCTTTTTTCTTTCACCTACCATTTTCTCTATCCTAATCACTTTTACATTATCTCCCATTCTCCTCAACTAATGTGGATGCTCTTAGAGCAAGTTCATATGGTTTAAGATATAGTCGGACGAAGATTTTAAAATTGAGAAATATTGATTTATATAAAAAGAAAAAAAAAAAAAGGAAATGTTTCAAACCCACAATTTGTGGCCAAGACTACCAAAAAGTTGGACAAAATTCCAAAATAAATATATGGAGAATAATAGTTTCTACCAGCCTCCTAAAATGGCACAAAACAGCAGGGAAAACAAGAAAGCAGGCAGCAAAATCACACACACATAGATTATCATCACCTCTTCCTTAGGAACCCCAAAAATCCATATATCAAGAAAAAGAGAGAGAAAGGGAGAGAGGAAGAAACGACAGGAGAGTCGGTCTAGTGAAGGGAAAAAGGGAAGAGTGGAGCGAGGATTCAGGAGAGAAATTCATGGGAGAAAAATGAGGGAAAGACAGCATTTACGTAGGTTGATTTAGATTTTCATTGAAAGCTTTGAATTTTGAACAATATATTTTTATTAAATTCTATGCTATCTCTGTCTGTTTTTTTTTTTTTTTTCTTTTTATTTTCAGTCTTTCCACATTTTACTGATCTCTCAGACAAGTATATCTGCTGGGTTTGAGAAAAATCCGAAACTGTCAGATTCTCTCTCCCTCTTTCTCTCTCTCTCTCTCTCTCCATCTCTCTCACAACTTATAGCTTTATAAATCTGTATGCAGAAGCATTCTTTGAGCGTAAATGTATCAGAAAGTTGCAATCTTGGCTGAATTATTATGAGGGTCTTTCTCTTTTCATGTGTTTCTGGTATTGATGGATTCCATCACAGCCAGATTTTGAGCAATCATTTGCAGATGGTAAATTGGGTATTTGGGGGCTTTTTTTTTTTTTTTTTTCTTTGATTTTGGCTTTTATTGATTCTGCATAAAAGAAATTTCCTTCTCCATTTGGTGTTCTTTCTTTTAAACATTCTCCTTTTGTGTGGGTTTCTCAATATTCTGTGTTTCTTGAACAGTATAAGGGTGATGTGGTGGATGGATTTTGTGTGTATATGTAGTCTCCATTTTGGTTTGGTTTACTGAAAATGTTGTGATTGTGTTGAAATTTTATGGCAATGGCTCAAGAAGAACATGCCCAAAAGTATAGCAATAGTAATAGTGGTGGTGGTGGGCATGGCAGTAGATCTTCCAAGAAGATGAAGCCAAAAAAAGTCCCACAGAGAGGGCTAGGTGTTGCTCAGCTTGAAAAGATCAGATTAGAAGAGCAGCATAGAAAAGATGCAGCTTTACTAGCAGCCAGTGTTTTGCCTCCCACTTTTAGGCCTCACCTTTCTTCGTCTTCTTCGATGGCTTTGCCACCGCCATCACCCACTGATCTAGCTTCCCCGAATTCCGCTTTTATTAGGCCACTCCAATCCCCTTGTGTTTCAAAGATCGATGCTTTCCAGCCTTACTCCAATGTGTCGTTTTCAAAGCCTTTGAATGTGGGAGGTGTTGATAGGAGTTGGGCAAGTATGATTGTTCCCGGGAATCATAATTGGCCTAAATTGTCTAATGGTGAATACAATCTTAAAGTAGAGAACCAGAGGTTTGATCACCATGGTGTCGGGTTTCAGCCGAACTTAAATTTGGCCGTTGAATCACAGAACCCAGTTTTGCCTCTCCCCTGTGTATTGCAAAGATCACAACAATGCCAACGCCCTTCCTCTTCATCAATGGTTAGCCGACTAAACTCAGTACTTGTGTAGTTTGTTTATGTATGCGTTATAGACTTATAGTTGTGGAAGGCTAAATGGTTTTGTGGAAAATTTGCAGGTGAACGCCTCAACAGGGATTTCATCATCATCTGCTCTGAATTATCAGATGGAGCCCCCTTCAAACCAAAATTATTGTGGCAACAATTATACACCCCTGTGGCCGGAGGAAGTGAAGGTAAATTCTTCGTTTCATGAATATTACTTGCCTGGTTAAAAGTGACGTCTGCCAATTACCCGATTTGTGAAGACAGGAATATAGTTTACTAGGACAGCACATATGTTTTCTTTAGTACAGTTTTGTATTTCTAGTTTATTTTTATATTCCAATAATTTGTGCTTGGGCATCAGAATTCCTTTTTTTTAAAAAAAAAAATAAGAAGCTATTTTGTTGATATAATGCAGCAGATGGTTGGCATTAAGAGGCCATATCCCTTCTCCCCCGAGTATCCACCACTGCCTGCATTTCGTTGCAAATTTCCTGCGGGCTATATGCCTTGTGTTTCTAAAACAAACGAGTCTGCTTCCAGCAGCACTGGTTGCACGTTTAATGTAGAACCACCGTCCAATCTTCCAACGAGGTATGATTTCACGAGGCCTTTACTGTTGAATGCCCCCCCCTTTGGTAAGACTTGTTTTTTTGCATCTTTATCAGAGAAGGTCCGTCAAACTCAGATTCTATGTCTGAGTCCAACCCGCGGAGACTTACCAGAGAGAATGAAGGTTTGGGTGGAGGAGATTTTCTCACGCTGGCCCCTCCAGCAGCTTCTTCACTGCATTTAGATCCAAGATACCATCGTTCATTTGGCAATTCACCTCTCGAAACATCTAATCAGGTGAAACACGAGTAATCTGTCTACCATCATTGTTGATTTCCTGGAGTTTGGTTTGGATTTCAGACTAACTACTGCTCCTCCTTTGAAATCTATAGGGAGGTGGCGAAGAGCTGGTTCAACGCTCATCAGGACCAAGCCGATCGGATCAACCACTCATCTACACCTTTTTTCCATCAGCCAACATACATAGCGGGCACGAAGCTACCCCTAAAAGCAGCTACAAGGGTGAAGCAAGCGGAGGCGTCGATCTAAACCTCAAGTTATAGCCAACTTGCTCATCATCTCTTGTGGCTTATGGTGTTTCTAGTCATCCTTTTATGCATTTGTGTTCATATGAGCATTGTGGTGTGTGTATATTTTGGTTTCCATCTTCTGGGACTCTCTCTGTCCTCAAGCTGTTGTGCTATTTAGATGATCCATTTTACACAACAGCTTTGTTCATCAAGTTTGAGCTAAATATCTTGCTTTGTTTCAATAAGCAAGACTGACTGAGTTTGATCCATTTCATCTCTCATTTTATTTCATGGCTATTTAACCTCTAGTGTTTATATCTCTTATAGTCTATAATAACAATGAAGGGTTTCAAACTTTTAGAAGGAGCAAATACCAATTTTGGTCCCACCAGTATTAATAATACAATTTTGATCTACATGTTTAATTCTTACCAATTTTCATCCACGACTATTATTTTAGTGTCGAAGGAGTGATTGACACGATGAATTTTGGCACTAAAACAATAGTTGTGGATGAAAATTGGTAGTAAAACAATAGTCATGGATGAAAATTGATAAAAATTAAATATGTGGATCAAAATTGTCATTTTGCTAATACTCGTGGGACCAAAATTGGTATTTACTCTTTTGGATACTTGGACTCGAATGACCTAATTGTGTGTTTATACCTTTGGTAGTCTTAGACAAAGTATTAGATAATCTATATAATAATAATGGAGGGTTCTAAACTTTCAGAAGCTTGGACCCGAAAGACCAAATAATAACAATGAAGGGCTTCGAAAGCTTAGATTTGGATGCCCCTTTGGATTGTTTATATCTCTAATAGTCCTTATATAAACTATTAGATAATACTCTATAATAACAATGAAGGGTTCCGAACTTCTAGAAACTTGGATCCAAATTACCTAATAATCTACAAATCTAATAAGAACCAATAATATTAGACTCTTAACTGAAACAAAAAAAATGTGCCCAATAATAATAATGATTGATTCTTAAAATGATTGATTCATATTATTTTGACTAGTATTTTTTATGTGCGATGCGCAACAAATAGGTGCCCAATAATAATAATTTATATTAAAATTTTAAATTAATTTAGATTTTAGATATTTAAATTATTGTAAATAATAATAATAATGTAAAATATTTTTATAGTTGATATTTATAATTTAGGAAACAACTAACATATAAGTATATATTATTATTATTATTATTATTATTATTATTATTACTAGTATTTCACCCGTGCGATGCACAGACATATATTTGGCAATATTGCAATTATGTTAATAAATTAAAAGTAATTTTATTTGTTATTATAGTGGCTATATGTCCTGTTTTTCTTAATTGGTAGCATTTAATAATTTTTAAAAACTGTTACATATATACAAAACAATAATAAATTATGATATGACATTGAATATCAGTATAAAATTACAAATTATTGAAAATTTCTTTGTACACTACATTTCCTGTAGTGTTCAAACCCACATTCGAGTCTCCACATATTAAGATTTTCAGCCCATCTGGATTACTTACCCGAGATGCTGCTACATACAACTGTCCATGGTTAAACACGGGTTTCTTTAATAGTAGTCCGACATTAGATAAAGTTTGTCCTTGACTCTTGTTTATTGTCATAGCATATGACAACATTATTGGAAATTGCTTCCTCTGAAATTTAAACGGTAGTCTTGGGTCAGAAGGAGTCAATCCCAATCTTGGTATTAATACCCTGGTGCCTGCATTGTTGCCACACAGAATTTGAGCTTCAATGACATGGTTTCCTAATTGTGTAATGATCAACCTTGTACCATTGCACAATCTCAATGAGTGGTCTATATTTCTGAGCAGCATAATTGGCGATCCAACCTTTAATGTTAAAGAATGGTTTGGAACACCGGAGCATCTCAAACTGTTAAGGAACTCTGTAGTGTGAACCTCCGATAACATATCAGAACTTGTATCTGACTTGCAAACCGAATCACAGCTCAAATATGTCTTGGAAGTTGCCTCATTCATACTGTTCATGTATTCATTCACCTTGTCCACAACATCTAATGTTAGAGCTAATATAGCTCGGAACTCTAAAAATTTATGATCAAATTGACCATGACCGTATGAAGGAAATGTGCTTTGGACAATTTCTGCTATGGGGTCAACTTCATTTCTTAAAACAAAATTATCTGGAATCCTTATATTGAAGACACCATTTTTCTCTTCTCCTAAATTTCCATCTCCTAGATCAGCAATCCATTTTGCAAAGCTGTTTAACTTAGCAACTTCTTCTGCACTTGAAATTCCACGCAACCTAAGATTCTTGGTTAAGCGTAGTACTTCGCAATTACTCCACAAGTATGATGAGTTTATACTTGCTTGTACTATTTCTTGTCTGCTGCCTTTTGGTATAACTGGTAGTATTTGTCTAAAATCACCTCCAAGTACCACTGTTTTTCCACCAAAAGACATTTCTAAGCTTTTTGGATTGGTGAATCGCAATATGTCTCTCATTGTCCGATCTAATGCTTCAAAACAATGTTTGTGCATCATCGGAGCTTCATCCCATATGATTAACTTAGCTTTTATAATCAATTCAGCAAGTGGACTACCTTGGCTAATGTTGCAAGTTGAGTCTTCATTCACTGCAATGGGGATAGAAAATCTTGAGTGTGCAGTCCTTCCACCCGGTAAAAGTAGCGAGGCTATACCGCTTGATGCTACATTCAAAACAACTTGTCCCTTTGACCTTAAAGCAGCCGACAGTGTCCTCCATAAAAATGTCTTGCCAGTTCCACCATATCCATAAACAAAGAACAAACCACCTTTATTAGATTCAACATCCACAATCACTTTGTTGTATATGAGTAATTGTTCATCAGTTAGTTTAGAAAACAGAGATTCATGTTCTAGCTTTAAAGCTTCTTTGTCATACGCCAATTCTTCGTATAACAACCGATTACCGAAATAGTATTCATGACTTTCCACTGGCATCGGCATTGGTGGATAATCACTTAGAGACTTGTTCCAAGCATTCAACAACTTTTCCACTTCCATTAGTGCCCCATTTTTCTTCTGTTCGTCATTGAGCATCAAATCTACATAATTTATAAACAAATTAGTTGAATATATAACTGCAAAAAGTACATTTAAGTATGTGTTTTGAAGAAGAATTGTTTACCTGGATTACTTGTATTTCTTTTAGCATTGAACTCAACATCATCAGCTAGGTATTGCCAAACAATATCCCACACTTTCTCTGGTTTCGCCATTGAATTTGATGTCAATAAGGTTACAAACAATTTACGTAAAGAATGTGCTGAGGACCATATCGCTGCTTCACTAATCGGGTCAACATACTCTTTATCATCCTCGATTAAACCATGTGCATAACAGGCATCTCTAAATGAAGTATACTGCACCCCCTCAAAATATTTAATTTCATCAAAGGACCTTGGTCCACGCACAATATTAAGTAAACATCTAAGATAGAAGATTTCTCCGCTATTTGGCGGAACATAAAAAATACGACCAATTGCAAACTTCCTTTGCCTTGGATGCCACTCTCTCTTATCTTTTTTCCATACAAATTTTGTTGGCATTTCAGCGTAAGTCAAGTTTCTTGCCTCGCTATATTTGCTGTTAGCATCAAACCATGCCGTGAACATACTTTGTCTCACAGTTGAACGGTTAACAACATCATTGACAACATCATCATCATTAAATATGATTGATTGCTCATTTGGTAGATGAAAGCTCAAGCGCTCTACAGACGGATCCCTCGTCTGTATATCAAAGGCGAACATCCTCCATGCTGCCTCACAGGGTGAAATATACCTACAATCATAATACATCTTGATCTCATCGATTACCTTTCCATTAGCTTCATCAGCAACACTGTTGTAGAATTCAGCCGTAACCCGATCATTCCCCTTGTTCACATACTTAAATAAGTACTTAATTGATCTGGATTGATTGCACCACTCTACATTTATATGAGCCCTATACTTCACCAATAAATGCCTGTTGTGTGGAACGACATACCTGCTATCTAGATCAATACCATTTTTCTTTATGGTCCTACCGTTGTCACTCCTACGGTAAACAGGATAACCCTCTTCATCCATTGTTGATTTCTCTACAAATTTCTTTGGATAATATTTGGAGCATCTACCATTAACCATGCATGGTGAATTCTTCCTACACGTACCACACGGACCGTGCATCATAAATTCTTCTACTGCTTTGTGATACTCTGGGTCGCACAACTCACTTGGTATATCTGCTGAAATGAAGTTGTCTAAATCTGTTGCAGCCACAGACCCACGGTGATTTGCCAGAAACAACAATATGTGGGCATGCGGTAAACCTCTTTTCTGAAATTCAATGGTATAAATCACTACAATAAAAAAACATTAATAAATTCAGTATTCTGAAATATAGATCAAAGGACTTGTTAAAAAATAAATAATTTTTTAAACTTTAAAACATATAAATTCTTTACCTGCTAGAACAGAACCAAATATGTTTTCTTTACGAATCTCCTTGATTAGAGCATTTAACTTCATCTTAAAGACACGACATATTATATCTGGCCGATCTTCTGCCTTTAACCTTCTCTCTTCCAAAAATCTGACAATTTCAGGCCATTTTGGGTTACATGTGAATGTAATAAAGAGAGTTGGATACCCAATCCATCGACATATTGCCATCGCATCCTGGTAATTTTGGACCATATATCTTGCACCACCTGTAAAAGTTGAAGGCAAAATAATTCGACGGCCTTGGGCAGATGGATCAAGTTCACCATGGGTCAGAGCATCTGTCAAGCATTTATAAGACTCACATCTCAATGATCTTTGGTGAGTCCTAACATATACTAAACGCCCAGATTCGATCATAGTGTATGCATCTACCAGGAATTGTTGTAACAACCTTCTTGCGAACTGATAAACATTATTTTTAGTGTTATTTTTAATAATATTTTTATAGTTAATTTACAATAATTGATTAATTATATACATATTTTTATTTATTATTGTTATTAGTAGCTTTGTTAATATTATATTTAATTTTAGGTTGTTTTACTTATTAAATTTGTTTTATTATTTGATTTCTGTTAGTCTTATAGTTCTTGATCCTAATTTCTTATAATAATATTAATTTTAGTAGTACATGATCAGTAGGTGTTTAATAAAGGTAGATTAGTTATATATGGTCTCTAATAAATTTTATTATTATTATTATTATTATTATTATTATTATTATTATTATTATTATTATTATTATTATTATTATTATTATTATTATTATTGAGAAAGGAGCCGCGAGAAATAAGATCTTCAACAAATCCAGTCTTTGAGTGATCCGAATGAAACGTTGAGCGGAAGAGCAACCAATAATTAACACAATTTTAGTGAGCAGTCCGGAATAAGCTGTTGGTCTAGGGAGTATAAATTGAGGCCAATTCAGAGAAAACATCATGAATCTTACCCCGGATCAATTCCGGAGGTGCGAACAGAAGAGAAAAATCGAGGTCCGCGGCAGCTTCAATTCCGGGCGGTGGCTTCATTCGGCACAAATTAATTATTTGGTGGCAGCAGCTTAGCAATTTTCACACGGCAATTCATCACTCCCTTTGCTCTTTATAATTGTTTATTTACTCTAATCATTGGTTGTAGTTGTTAAGTGTTGGTAGATTAAATCTTGCGAGTTTGTTGGGAGATTAAATCTTGTGAGTTAGTTGCTGTTAATCCCATAATGCATTGCTAATTAAATTTGCTTGAGAACATGATCTAATTTCTATGAACATTTCGCATTAACTTGAGTTTTAATATTGCCTATTAATTATGTTTTATCTAATAATGATTTTATTGAGATTAGTTGAGTTGAATTGATCAATCTATTCCGAGTTACGTTAATCTAGCCTTTATTCCCTAGTTGTTTTGTTTTGTGGTTAATTTATTATTATTTTTTTTCTATCTTTATTTTTGCCTGCATTTCCGTTTAGTTTAATCCATGTTGATTGTCGTTTAGTTTAATCTATTTATTATTCTGTTTTCTGGTTTCTGAGTTTTGTTATTTTTGGCATTTGATTCAGTACTTTACATTATCAAGTCAATTAATTTAAGTTTAAGTTATTAAATTGCATATTATCAATTCCTCTTGGGTTCAACCCTTGCCTTTGCACACTACCACTACACTGACTCGTGCACTTGCGAGGACATTATATATTAAAATTGTCCAACACGAACAACAATGTTGACATCTCATTCTTTCTATCTTGAATATAATAGGAGAAGTATTCTCTAGGACTAATCCTAATACGACCAGGTCGGCCTTGTTGTTGAACACCTGAGAATTGAATATCCTCTCTATATCCATCTTCACCAAATGGGAATAACAATGGGTACTGCAGTGGTAGATAGGCCGGGTTTAATTCACTAATCCTTTTAAAAATACCAGATCTTGATTCCACCAAGATATCACGTTCTCCCATATTTGGATCTAAGTCTCCCACTATCAAAGCCGCCACTTCACTGACTTGTGGTAAATTATACGTTCGCGCATCCTTATTCCTCTTTCCTATTAATTTGATCTTAATCTCTGCCATCGGATTTGTTTCAATCTCTGTTCTTGCCATGCGAAAACTTTTTACTAAGACATTGTTTTGATCTAATGCGTCTTGTATGTCTTGTACTATCTCTGCATGTAGTTTATTGTGAACATCATCTTCTCTGTATATTTATGACAAAATATATTTAATTAGCATAATGTAGTAAAAATCGAACAATGCAATTTATATATAGAATGGAATTGACGTACCTAATTGCATCGATGCGATTTTGTATTTCGTTTTGAGTATCATATATGTACAATTGAGCAAACTTCGGTCGAGAGCCAAATTCAGGCATTAGGCTTCCCAAAAGGTGGAAATTCTGACCGTGTAAGCGGAAAACAGGTGGTGCAGTACCATTATTCAAAGTCCTATCAATTTTTCCACCCATTGAAGTGAAGCAAAACATATTGTTGTAGGACCTAATATTTTTTAAAAAATGACCACTCTTGTTGTCATTCTTAAAAAACAAATCAAACAATGCAGCCGGCGGAGTTGGTTTAGTAGGCAACTTGATTTTTCCGTGAGTACAACAAAGCGAATACTTTGGTCTTGAAGTTCCCAAAATTTGGTTGATCCTTTCTTCCATCCAAAACACCGCACCACAATGGTCACATGAATATATTGGATCACCAAATTCTAAATATGTACCTATAAAAATTTTTGTGAATTAATGTTATGTTCTTAATTGAATATACACAATCAACAAATCAAACAACATATATATTGAATTCTACAAATTTGAAAATAATATACTAACCATTCTGCAAAGATGTAACATAAGTTGATCCTCTAGTGACCGTGTCAAACTCGGGCATTAACAACCTATTCAACCGTACATTGCCTTGATTTAAGGTTGGATTCACAACACATGAACCTAAAATGTTTTAAATTGAGATTTGGAAACAAAGAAGATAAATGACATGAATGTAAAAAATGATTAAAAATTCCAATTATTGAGTATTATGAGATTTACCGTTTCTGTTGTCTTGAAAGGGATGACGAAGAATATTTTGATTAACATTCGGCACTTCCCCTATTGTCTGTTGGCATATTGTTGAATTTGTATAATAACCTGGGACCATTGGAAAATAAGAATTTGAACGATTAATTATAAAATTTTAAAACATAACATTTTACAATTAATTACCTTTTAGCGGTATTTAACAATGGTATAGTCTTAAAAATCAATTAATCAAGCAATCAAACAACATATATATTTAATTCCTAAAATTGTAAAATAATATACTAACCATTCTGCAAAGATGTAACAGAACTTGATCCTCTATTGACATTGTCAAACTCAGGCATTAAGAACCGATTCAACCGTACATTGCCTTGACTTAAGGTTGGATTAACAACACATGAACCTAAAAAATGTGAAATAGAAAAAATTAAAAAAACTAAGATGAATTAAATGAATCTCAGAAATCATTAAAAACTGTCGAATTTTTGAGTTGTATGAGATTTACCGTTTATGTTGTCTTTAACGGTTTGACAAATAATATTACGGTATCCATTCGGCACTTCCCCTATTGTCTGTTGGCATGTTGTAGAATTTGTATAATAACCTGGGACTATTGGCAAATAGGACTTTGTAACATTAATTACAAATTTTAAGAACATAACATTTTACAAATGATTACATTGTAGCGGTATTTAATAATGATCTAGTCTTTAAAATCAAGCAATCAAACAACATATATATTTAATTACAACAATTTTAAAAGAAAATACTAACCATTTTGCAAAGATGTAAGAGAAGTTGATCCTCTAGTTACAGTGTTCAAATTTAGCATTAACAACCGATTAAACCGTAAATTGCCTTGAGTTAAGGTTTTATTAACAACACATGAACCTAAAATGTGTAAACTGAAAAAATTATAAAACTAAAATGAATGACATGAATGGAAAAAATCATTAAAAAAAATCAATTTTTTCTATTTTATTAGATGTACCGTTTATGTTGTTTTTGAATGGTTGACAAATAATATTTTGATTAACATTCGGCACTTCCCCTAATGACCGTTGGCATGTTCAAGAATTTTTATATTAGCTAGTACTATTAAATTTGTAACAACATTTAATTATACAAATGATTACATTGTAGCGGTATTTAACAATGATATAGTCTTAAAAATCAAGCAATCAAGATATATATAATCCCTAAAATTTTAAAATAATATACTAATCATCCTGCCAATGGTTACATTTTAAAAATAAATGATTAATTACAACTTACAAATTATTAAAATATAACATTTGACAAAGGATTACATTGTATGAGTATTTAACAATGATATAGTCTTACAAATCTAAAAAAGATTTAACATAATATATAAAATGTTTAACGAACAATTGAAATAATAAATTAATAACAATACGCCAATACCATTAGTCATGGTGCTAGATGGGGTTTCCATATTGTTACGAAGAGGCCTAAGTACACGCCTCTTATTCGTTGTTAAAGTGTTGTTGCATGTCAAAATGGACTTTGAAGTGCTTGGCAAAATGATTGTTTTGATTACCTGAACAAAATAGCAAGAAAAAGCAATACTTCAATCTTACGCTAAAACTAAATTTCATTCTCCAAAAACACACTGAAAAGAAAAATTATTTACCATTCATTTGATTGCTTGACGGGGTGTTGAATTCTTGTAATGGTATTGAAAGTGTCATGATCTCTAAAGTTGATATGATTCTCTTTATCAAAATGGATTTCTAGATTGGTTAGATTGATTTTGTCCAACTTCATCTTCTGCCATATCAAATACGCAATTAACACTTAGTTTAGCTAAATATATCAATATATATATTATAATTGGAACTCTAAGTTAAGAAACATTCGATGAATACATCAATTTCTTTAGTACCAATTCAACATATTATGATTTATGCAAAAAATGACATTGTAAGCAGTTAAATGTTATAAAAACTAAATAAATAATTATTTAGTTATTGATCAAAGTGTAAACCCTATGTGATATACTAAATAAATAATTATTCTGTATTTTTATTAATCAAAGTCTTCTCTGTACCAATATATAAATTAAAAAAAAAAAAAAAAAAAAAACAATATGCCAACCTCGGCATACACGTGTAATGTACCCATGATCCATTTAGCTAGGTAAGACTTCCTTTCTCAGAAATGAAGAAGAAATGTCGAGAAGAAGCATTCTAGACATTTCCGATCTTCCTAGCTATCTGTGTTACCATGGACCTATCTAGACAAAGCACTGAATCCTTCTATATTTCTTCATCCTACTTCACTGACTGCACCTTACCTCTCTGTTCTACTGTTGTCAATTTCTATTTCTACGCATCAAGATTACATAGAGTATTAAGTTGTAATGTTTTCACAATCCAGATCTGGAAACGTAGAATGAGTATTTGGTTTTATTTTCCTTTGAGTTCTGTTCTACCAAACAGTTGTAATGCTTCTCTTCCTAGATCTAGAGCTGTTCATGGCCCAAAAGTTTTTGTTTTGAGATGGTATAAATTTTCGATCATCTCTAATAGTTTTCTACGGATCTACAGTGCTCTGTTGCTAGATCTGGATTTTAAGACAGCCGATCTCAAAGAAGGATATACAGATTTGCTTAAACAGGTAGTTTTAATTATATATATACAAATTGTTCTTATACAAACCATATGTTTTTGTTTTACTCTATAAATTCATCGCCGGGTATAAACAAACTGTAATCTGATTTTCATTGTTGTCTTCCCTAAAATGTCGGCAGCCAGAAGATTTACTCTGAATTTCTACGAAGAGAAGAATGCAGATAAAGCCTTATAGGGTAACCAAATGTTTATTACCTGGTTGAGGTTGTTATGTTCTTCCTTTTGTCGCAGATGACTGTGGATGCACTGATCTTCCTCATTGCGTGAGCAGTAGTATTCCTTTGTGTGTAATCTGGTAGGCTATGTGCAGAGCATGCTTGAATAAGTTTTTTTCTGTCAGTACATTAGACTGCAATTACTTGATTTTTGAGTTGATATAGAGCAGGATTTGATTCCCATTAATGATTAGTCTTATTGGGAATAAGAAAAGTCTTTTACTATTCCACCATTGCCATTAATTTGACTTAAATATTTATTTCATACTAACCATTTACTTGCAGAAAATGGTATATGATGAACTTTGTTTCTAATGCCCATGTTGAATGGTATCTCGATTGCTATACTTGAATGTAGTTATGTATCTAATACATATAAGTTGTTTGCAAAATAAATTGCAGATGATTAATTATGATGTAGATGGTAGTGTATGTAGCTTTATGTTAGTTTAATATTACTGCTTATAGGATTACTGCTTTGCAATAAATTACTTTGTTTAGCGATTAGTGAATTTATCTTAACTTTTTATTCACTACTAACCTTTATTTTTCAGGATTTGACAGGTGATGAAAGTACATTCTGATGCCACAATTTATTCCAACGTGATCAAACAATACCTATACATTCTGCTACACTCATTATAGACACAATAAGAGTTTAAATTTAGTGTTTTATGGTCCACTATTTTAATGCAGTACTCACTATTTGCTTATTTGGTTTAAAATCTCTTGTTCTTGGTTAACTGAATTAATAGTTGCTTATTTGGTTTAGTGTCTGTTTACAAAGTTAAAAAACCTCTGTGAATGTTGCATTATATTCCAGTCAGAGGTAAATGAAGACATAGGCTGCCAAGGGTATTTATTTTCACTAAAGTATTCTTACATTTATAATTAGCATTAATGCAGTATTTTTTAACATTCACAATTTTTCAATATCATTATATTTTTTAAAACCTGATTTGGCTATATATATGTATCTATGTTCTAAAACTGAATTAATACTTGCTTATTTGGTTTACTGTCTGTTTAAAAAGTTAAATAACTTCTGTGAATGTTGTATTAATTCCAGTCCATAGCTAAATGAAGACATAAGCTACCCAGGGAATTTATTTGCACTAAATTAATCTTAAATTGTAAGTTTACATGAATGCATTAATTGTAGCTCCATTATTTTAGTTTAGGTAATGTTTTTGACTTAAGTCTGGAAATTCCTTATATTAGATTCAGTGAAGTTGATGTAGCTCAATTCTTTGTTATATGAAGATAAAGTCCCATTGATAGGTAATTTTATGCCATCCATTATTATTATTATTTTTCATATAGTTTAATTGAAGTAATTTAATCCATTTATAATAAGACTGTTCTATTTGTTTAATGTCAGGAAAGTGCAAGCTTAAAACTATATAACACACATAAAGTGTTGTGAAATCAAGACTTAACTTTGAAAGGGATGAACCATTTGATGGTGAAAACAAAGGATTTACCTTTATGTGTGTTATATAGTTTTCTGAAGACAAAGTCCCATTGATAGGTAATTTTCTGCCAATCCTTTTTTTTTTTTTTTTTTTTTTTTTTGGCATATAGTTTAAATGAAGTAAGAAAATCCATTTGTAATAAGAATGTTCAATTTGTTTGAATGTAGGAAAGTGCAATCTTAAAACTATATAACACACATAAAGTGTTGTGAAATCAAGACTTCACTTTGAAAGGGATGAACCATTTGATGGTGAAACCAAAGGATAGAGCTTTTACAGGTAAAAATCCTTATATATTGCTATTTACACATTATATAGCATTGTAGATTACATAGAAAGGTAGTACAAATTGATGCTCTAAATCTATTTTCAATTCTAAATGTAGTACATAGAATTGTCCTTAAAGCTTCTTGGTGATCTTCAGTCTTCAATGTGCAATGTGTCATGAGCATTTATACAACCTGCATTAGAAAATAGATAGCAAACATAGAATAATAGACAATAAAATAAACATAGTTTAATATAGTTAGTCAAAACCACTAAGATATCACATGAATGTTGAAAGGCCATCCACCTTAAAGTTTAATAATGTCCATTGCAATGTTAACCAAAAAAAAAACAAAAGTCCTTTGTCCCAAAAGAGCATAAAAACTGGCGCAATGTCACCAAAACAGATAAAGTTGCAGAACCCTTAGTCAAACCGCATTACAACAACAAACTGATTGAGTTCATTTTTTTTCCTGCTTAATATCAATTGGTTTTGATTTTTTTGCATCTTGAGTTTGATGAGAACTGGTCCATCAGATTTCTCTTGGTTGAACCTGGAGATATGTGTTCATCATTATCTGCCATCATAGGTTTCTGACTTTGCTGTACAGCAGGGCTACTGGCCTCATCAGATGAATCTCCAGATTCATAATCCTGAGTTAAAAAATAGCATGTTTTAAAAAAAAAAAATCAATCAAATAAGCAACATAAAACGAAATGTCTAGAAGGTCAGTTACACACATTAGGATCATCCTCTTCTTCTTCTTCAGCAAGTAGTTTTGAGAGCTCATCCTTATCATCTTTAAGAGTACAGTGTGCTGCCACCAATTCATCATCATGGGTTATGTTCACCACAGGAATAGGTAAGAAAGGGTTTTTAATGTGGTCATTCTTTACTGATACTTTAAAAACCATAGCTTTGCCTCTGAGAGCATCAAATTCTGTTGGAATCTTTGTAGGATCCTGCAAATTACAATGAAAGTTTAATTTTTCATAATAGTAGGTTGTATTAACTATTAAGCATATATATAAAAAAAAAGGTTGAAAAAAAAATCAAACCTCCAAGTATTTGTTTCTGAGATCATAAGCACTCAATCCTAATAACTCAGAACATTCATTATCCCATAGCAGAAAAGGTGCATCCCCAGACTTGTCACCAACTCTAACACCCAACCTGTACCTAGGAATTCCCAGTTGCCAACTAATTTTGCAGGTGTCACACCAAAGTAATGCCTTTTTCTGCTCAAGTTTTCTAAAACATCCTTCTTTCTTGCAAGAAGAGTAGTACCATTTTCTGGCACTCTCCAATCCATTGATTCTTGCAGGAACATGGTAATAGCCTGGCTGTTGTATTTTAGTCAAATAGAACAGAGAGTTAAATGTTCCAAATAGTAATCTAAAAAAATTATTTTGATAAAACTAAGAGACTGTAATGAATATTACCTCAGCCCTCTATAGATGTCAGCTATGGTGCTTACAATCATAGGTCTCTTGCTAGAATATTCCTGACTGTTAGGGTATGAAAATGTTGAAACATTTGTCATACTCCTAATAGGAGTCTGCTGATCATTCAAACTGGATAAAGTGTCAATGGTTAGATAGTGATACAAAATAAAAATAGACCTTGATGGAAAAGTAAAATTTACCTATCCTTGAATACTTCAAACTCGGGACAATCATGATTTATCCAAACCTTGGTTGCATTATATGAACTTGATATTCTTACTTTAGCTGAAATAAAGAATTAATTTGTTAGATGTTTATTTTCATATAGGAAATGTGTATAAAATAATTGTGATAAGGAGATGAAACTTACTGTCTAAGTGCTTTGCTCTACACAGTTGCATCAGAATAATTATAGGGCCATCAACATTGTCAGTAAAATAGGGCAGTACATCATCCACATGTGAATCCCATACTGTGCATTTAATCCTATTGTTCCTAAAATATTGTAAAATATACTGTTAAATAAATGTTGATTGTTTTTAATGTATTGAATCTAGAATTTAAGATTTCTGAACTTACTTGGAGTCTTCAATAATAAAATCAACCAGCTTTGATGGATAACCTCCTATAGTAATTGACTTTAGAGGGTAAAACTCAACAACCCTGCCAATGACATCTAGAAGAAAATATTGGACAACAAACATTGAGTTTAGAGTATAAAAAAAAAAAAGTATAGCAAAGAAAAATTATTGTATACTAACCGAATAATAATTTCTCAGGAATTTTTCTGCCTAGGATATCATCAAAACTGCGAAGCCTGAACATACACTTAGCAAAGCCTTTCCTACGGTGTCTTAGAACAGTAGTTTGATGGTTCAACTTAATCATGTAATTGTCCGGAGTGAGCTTGTACTGATAATAATTAGAAATTACCAAAAAGTTTTTGATACAATAAACTTTTCCCACTGTGAAATGATTTGAGAATTTATCCAAGTATTCCTTTGGGATGTTGCAATGGAGATAGGTTCCCTAGACAGAATAGTTGAAACAAAAAAAAAAAAAAAAATTGATGTAAAACAATTTAGTAAAAACTGTAAATAACAATATAGAAGGATTATAACATTAAAAAGCTTACCTCTGAATCGTGAAACAACAGCTCTTGACTTTTAATAATACTTGTATTTCTCCCTTCATGGACATCATAAATTCTTACTAATCTAAGCCTAATGGCTTTCGTGTAGCATTCTGTGTTGAGATCTTTGGCCAATACAAACAGAGATCCCATTTTAACCAAGAACAGGAGATTTTGATTGAAGAAGGAGAAATGTGAGAGTGGTGTTTGCTATTCTA
>NW_017616618.1:17500-135350 GCF_001879475.1 Ipomoea nil | reverse complement strand
CAATCTACCAACCTGGTCGCCTTTCTTTATCCTCCTTTGATTCAATGTAATTGATTTCGTACTAAGAGGCGAAAAGACGAACGTGTTTTCCGAACCAGTTTCGGTAGTGGATTCAAATGTAACAGTGTGGTCTGGAAATGCAACCAGAACCTTAAAAAACTGACGATGGACCATGAAATTACATATATATCCTCAAAAATCACAATCAACAAACAGTCAAATAGACAGGGGACCAAATTGTGTTAAAATTACAAAGTTAAGGACTTAATTGGTTGAAATTGAAAGTCGAGGACCAATTTGTGAATTTAGCTATAGTCGAGGGGCCATTTTGGGTATTTACTCTATTATAAATGTTTTGTAAGAAAATCTACTATACTAATAAGAGCCCAAGAGAGTTAGGCCTATAATGGACAGAAAAAATGGCTGTCAAATTTTTTAATCAAATAAATGGCTCAGATTGATCAGATTTTAATTTTTACTTAATACTAGTATTTGCGCCCGTGCGTTGCACGAATGAATTTGTTTAATATATTTAAAATATTTAGATCGATATACAATTGTATAAATTATAGCATCGAATATTATAAAATATAATTGAAGAATTGAGTTGCACCGATTATGTTTTCTGATGTTATCAATACTTGAATTCGAGTAAATAATTGCCCAATTAATAGTTAACGTGTAGATATACGCATTCGGTGCTGCAACTTTAGAGATTTTATATATCAGTGTTTATAATTTGTATTAATTGGACTAATTAGCTCGTTGTCTAGCAACTCAGTTATAGAAATTATTTATACGGAAGATATATTTTCTATGTAGATATATAGCAATTTTGTCATCTTTGTATATAAAAAACCATAATATCAATAACTTGAATTATACATTATTGAAAATCTCTTTGTAGACAACATTGGTAGTAGTAACAGAATTTTATCCATCCTCGTCTAGAGTTAAAACTATCAGACCATCAGGATGGATGACTCGGGAAAAATTCACATACAATAAACTGTGATTAAAGACGAGTTGTTTAGTAATAACTCAACGTGAGTTAGTGTTTGACCCTGACTTTTGTTGATAGTCATGGCATATGCGAGCATCAACGTGAATTGTTTTCGTTAGAACTTGAATGACAATCTCGTATCAGAAGGGCGAAAGACATTTTAATTGAAGATTTTACTTTTATTAATAGTATAAATATAGATTGGTGTAAATAATAATTAATAAATTATTATTTTCTTATAAAATTACATATAATTTCAAATGAATTTTCTCATTTATTACGCAGAATTTGTTTCCATTATTCTCACAATTATAATGGTTTAATTATTCTCAGCATTTGATAACCATCATCCATTTTTAAGTACACATTGACTTCAATGTGTGTGATAAAAATTCATTAGATATTAGTTAATTTTCATATAAAATTTTGTTACCAATTAAGCTTTATTAATTTTTTTTTACCAATTAATTAATATTCATATTCATTGGGCGGAATGTTGAAGATGATAATTTTACTTTTATTAATAGTATAAATTGGTGTAAATAATAATTAATAAATTATTATTTGTTTATAAAATTACGCAGAATTTCAAACGAATTTTCTCATTTGTTACGTAGAATTTGTATCCATTATTTTTATAATTATAATAATTTAATTATTCTCATAATTTGGTAACCATTTTTATTTTTATATACATATTGACTTTAATCTGTGGTAACAATTCATTAGATATTAGTTAATTTTTTATATAAATTTTGTTACCAATTAAGCTTTATTATTTTTTACTAATTAATTAATATTCATATTAATTTGGGTTGGGATGTTGTAAAGGAGGATTTTACTTTTATTAAAGTCATTTCACTAAGAACTTGGAGGGTGTGGTTGAGTGGAAGGGACGTATCCATCCTTATTAACCAAAGGCAAGGATTTGATCATTGCCTTTGTGAATTGAGCAACTTTAAATCTCCAGGCCAGCCCTTTCACCCAAAAGAGGGGCATTAGTCACTTTATCTAATCATATTATATTAATTTCATTTTGAAATCATTGGTTCACATATTTGATTTATTTTTTTTCTTTAATTATTCTCGTTGTAAACATAAATGATATTGCAATAATTAATTTATAATATTTATCAAATTGTATTTTTTTTTAAATGTAAAATTTTCTCATGTTTAGGAATTAAAAATATTTTAAAATTATTTTTATTAGTAAGTATTTTTATTTCTAAAATATTTTCCAGCAACCCAAACACTCCCTTAGTCTCTAATAAAAAACTGAAAAATAAAAGTTATTTCATTAAGAAAATTAAAACTAATTAAAGTAAATATAATCATGTTATATTTATTTGTAACTGTATATTAATTTCATTTTGAAATCATTGGTCCACATCTTTGAATTATTTATTTTTTTCTTTAACTATTATAAACAAAAATTATGATATTTATCAAATTGTATTTATATAACATTTACACATGTTATGAGGTGTTAAAAAAATTTCAAATTATTTTTTATTAGCATGTATTTTTATTTTAAAATATTTTCCAGCAGGATAAACACTCCCTTAGGCTCCCATAAAAAAATTGATAAAGAAAAGTCATTTCATTAAGAAAATTAAAACTAATTAAAGTAAATCTAATCATGCTATATTTATTAGCAACTGTATATTAATTTCATTTTGAAATCATTGGTTCACATTTTTCAATTATTTATTTTTTTCTTTAACTATTATAAACACAAAATTTGATATTTACCAAATTGTATTATTAAAAATATATAACATTTACACATGTTATGAGGGTTAAAAAATATTTTAAATTATTTTTTATTTGTATGTATTTTTATTTAAAATATTTTTCAACAATCCAAACACTCCCTTAGCCTCCCATAAAAAAAAACTGACAAAGAAATGTCATTTCATTAAGGAAATTAAAATTAATTAAAGTAAATCTAATCATACTATATTTATTTGTAACTGTATATTAATTTCATTTTGAAATCATTGGTTCACATATTTGAATTTGTTTTTAATTATTATAATTTATAAACAGAAATGATATTGTACTAATTAATTTATGATATTTATCAAATTGTATTGTTTAAAAAATATAAGATTTACAAATGGTATGAGGGGCTACAAAATATTTTAAAATTATTTTTATTAGTAAGTATTTAAAAATAATAAAAATTCCACCAACTCAACACTCCCTTAGCCTCCCATAAACAACTGATAAAGAAAAGTCATATCATTAATGGAATTAAAACTAATTAAAGTAAATGTAATCATGCTATATTTATTTGTAACTATATATTAATTTCATTTTGAAATTATTGGTTCACATATTTGAATTATTTATTTTTTTCTTTAATTATTATAAACATAAATTATATTGTATTAATTAATTTATTATATTTATCAAATTGTATTTTGTAAAATATAGTGTTTTACTCGAGAATTTTTTTTGTTATTATGAATTTAAAATTAAATTAGACAAATAAAAAGATTTTAAAATGTACAATATAATAATATAGTTGGACTTTTATATATTTGGTCAAGTATCTATTTTCATAACATACAAAATTAAAATTAAAATATTGTATGGTTAGTATAATATCTAATCATGTACATATTTAGATAAGTTTATAGAAAAAATTTATAAAATTAAATTGATTTATTACAAATTATATTTCATATATATTATAATTTCAAAAATATTAATAATAATAACTAAGAAATTGTACTTATAAATCAATAAAAATGTAAATTCTAAATTTTGTATGAATAAATATAAACTCTAATCGGACGCATATCCTTATATAATTAAATAATACATTGTATATACACATAATATTTATTAATATGTATATATAAAAATTCTATAATATAATTTCATTCATTATAATTTGTATTAATAGATTTATATTTAAAAATTTAAAAAGTTGTGTATATTTTTCAGTAAATATAAACATATTCATTCGTTTTTCTTAATATTTCATTTCCTTTTGAGTATATTCATTTCTTTTTTTTTTCCTTCATAAAAAGAATTAAAATTTATTTCTATTCATTTTTCCTAATAATTGTCGATTAATTGGTCTGATTTCCATGTCGATTAGGATATTAATAACGGATTTCTGTTTGAAATATTCATTTCCTTTCTGATTAAAAAATAATATAATTATAAAAATATAATTACTGATTATATTTCTAATAAAATATAATATATTCATTTCATTTTTCCTTCATAAATAATTAATATAAGTATAATAATTATAATCATATAATTACTGATTATATTTTAAATGAAATATGAGTATATTCATTTCCTTTTTCACTCATAGAAAGAGTTAATATTCATTTCCATTTCTTTTTCCTTCATAATTTTTTCCTAATATTTCATGTGGTTTACTAATTTTTCGTAGGGAAAACGGTGTTATATTTCCAATAAATTTTTAATATTAAATCTTTTTTCATTTGGCTTGATTCCTGTGTCTATTAGTAACAAAATATTAATAATAGATTCTCGTGAGTAAAATTCATTTTTTCTGTTCATATTCATTTCCTTTTTCCTTCATAAATAATTAATATAATTATAATAATATAATTACTGATTATATTTTAAGTGAAATATGGATATATTCATTTCCTTTTTCATTCATAGAAAGAGTTAATATTTGTTTCCATTTCTTTTTCCTTCATAATTTTTTCCTAATATTTCATTTGGTGGTTACTAATTTTTTTTTGTAGGGAAAATTGTGTTATATTTCCAATAAAATTTTAATATTAAATCCTTTTTTTCATTTGGAATGATTCCCATGCCTATTAGTAACATAACTAGTAGTTGCACCCGTGCGATGCACGGTCCTATTATTATGTTGAAATATCATCAAAATTGTTTTATTCATTATATAGGTTGAATAAGGTTATAGAAGTGAGAAATACAGAAAATATAATATTTTATTGATAAGTAAACTAAACAATTACAAATTATTAAAGATTTCTTTATAAACTACATTTTGGGTCTTGTTTATAAGACCTCTAGATTCCCCACAAATTAAGACCTTAAGACCATCCGGATTACTGACTCGAGATACTGCAACATATAATTGGCCATGATTAAAAACAGGTTTTTTCAATATCAAACCCACATGTGAAAGCGTCTGACCTTGACTTTTGTTGATTGTCATTGCATATGATAACATAAGCGGGAATTGCTTTCTTTGAAACTTGAAAGGAAGTCTTGGGTCCGAAGGAGTCAAAGATAGTCTGGGTATCAGAACCTTTGTACCTGCGTTATTGCCAGCTATGATTTTCCCCTCAATAACATGATTTCCCAATTGTGTTACTATTAACCGAGTACCATTGCACAACCCCATCGAGTGATCAATATTTCTCAACAGCATAACTGGAGTTCCAATTTTCAATGTTAAAGAGTGGTTTGGTACACCTGAGCACCTCAGACTATTTAAAAACTCTGTTGTGTGTACCTGAGATTGCATATCAAAGTTTGTCTCAGCCTTGCAAATAGAATCACAACTCAAATATGTCCTTTGATGCAGCTTGATTAATACCATTCATGTATTCATTGACCTCCGTCAACAACATCCAATGTTGGAGCTAAAATAGCTCTATCCTCTAATTGTCTTTCATCCATGTTGCCAGAACGGTATCCAGGGAATGTGTTTTCCACAATTTGTTTTATTGGATCAACCTCATTCTGTAATACAATGGAAGACGGCATTATTATATTGCCAATCAACATTGTTGTCTTCACCAAGATTACCATCACCTAAATCCGCAATCCACTTGGCAAAAACTATCTAACTTCTCCAAATCATCTTCATCACTAACACCGCGCAATCTTAAATTCTTCGTTAGACGAAGAACTTCACAATTATTCCACAAGTAAGATGAATTAATGCTGGCTTGTATTATATCTTGTCTAGTACCTTTGGGAATAACTGGTAGGATTTGTCTAAAGTCTCCACCCAACACCACAGTTTTCCCTCCAAATGTCATTGTTGAGCTCCTTGAATTTTTGAACCGCATTAAGTCTCGCATTGTGTGATCCAATGCTTCAAAGCAATGTTTGTGCATCATCGGAGCTTCGTCCCAAATTATTAATTTGGACTTGATTATCAATTCAGCAAGCGGACTGCCTTGCTTTATGTGGCAGGTTGAATCTTCATTAACAGCAAGCGGTATGGCAAATCTGGAGTGTGCAGTCCTACCGCCAGGCAGCAGCAAAGAAGCTATTCCGCTTGAGGCTACATTAAGAACTATCTCTCCTTTGGACCTTAAAGCAGCTGAAATTGTCTTCCACAAAAATGTTTTTCCGGTTCCACCGTAACCATATACGAAGTACAATCCACCTTTCTCATTTTCAACATCTCCAATCACCTTATTATATATGAGTAGTTGTTCATCAGTTAGTTTCGGATGCCAATAAATCATGTAGATGCATTAGAGCTTCCCTATCATATGACATTTCCTCTAACAACAACCTATTACCACAAATCCAATCATTGTTTCCATCTGGCATTGGCATTGGTGGGTAATCTGATAGAGATTTGTTCCAAGCATTCAACAATTTCTCCATTTCAAGCAGCGCAAAATTCTTTTTTTGAGATTCATTCATGTTTAAATCTACAAAATAAAAGACAGATGTACGATGTAAGTCTTTTAAACAGCAATTTTAATAATAATATTAAAATAAAATATACCTGGGACTGATAGGTTCCTTCTATAAACATATTCAGCATCATCTGATAAGAATGGCCAAACCATCTCCCAAACATTTTCTGGTTTGGCCATCGAACTGGATGTTAGAAGTGTAACAAACAACTTCCGTAGAGAACTTGCTAAGGACCACGTTGATGCCTCCGTGATTGCATCAATATACTCTTTATCATCTTCAATTAATCCCCGGGCATAACACGCATCTCTAAAGGAATTGTATTGAACACCATCCACCTTTTTAATCTCATCAAATGAAGTCGGTCCACGAACTATATTAAGTAAACACCTAAGATAAAAGATCTCACCAGTATTTGGTGGCACATAAAAGATTCGCCCAATTGCCCAATTTCTTTGCCTAGGTTGCCATTCTCTTTTATCACTCTTCCAAACAAATTTTGTTGGCATTTGTGAATAAGTCAACTCCCTCCCTGCTGCATACTTTTTATTAGCTTCAAACCAGGCAGTAAACATGCTTTGAGCTACTGTTGGTCGATTCACCACATCATCGACCAAATCATCGTCATGAAAAATTATTGATTGCTCATTGGGAAGATGGAAACTCAAACGTTCAACAGATGGGTTCCTAAATTGTATGTCAAAGCCAAAAATCCTCCACGCAGCCTCAGGGGGTGAAATATATCTACAGTCATAGTACATTTTGATTTCATCTACAATTTTCCCCGTAGATTCTTCCACCCCACTATTGTAGAATTCAGCTGTTACCCTATCATTCCCTTTGTTGACGTATTTGAATAAGTACTTAATTGATCTAGATTGGTTGCACCACTCCACATTAATATGAGCCTTGTACTTCATAAGCAAATATCTATTGTGTGGCACAACATATCTACTATCAAGGTTAATACCATTCTTCCGTACTGTACGACCATTATCTCGACGTCGATATATTGAATATCCATCAAAATCCACTGTTGAGTTTTCCACAAATTTTTTGGGGAAGTATTTAGAGCAAATACCATTTTTCATGCAAGGTGAATTCTTCCTCGCTGCACCACATGGACCGTGAATCATAAATTCTTCTACTGCTTTATAATACTCAGGGTCGCACAATTGACTTGGAATCTCAGCAGATATGATCATGTCAATATCTTTAGGATTAGGATAAGAGTTACTCTTGCTCAAGAATATCAAAATGTGTGCATGTGGCAATCCCCTTTTCTGAAATTCAATGGTATAAATAACTGCAAACACCGGGAACTGTGAAATTAGACCCCAAATAAATTGTCTATTTTTTTAAGCCTACAAAACAATTATATGCAAAAAATTACATTTATTAAATAACAAAATTTACCTGCATCCACCAGTCCAAAAATCTTCTCCTTTTTAATATCTTTTATCAGTGCATTTAATTTCATTTTAAACACACCGGCAAACTATATCTGGCCTATCTTCAGCTTTCAGTTTCCTTGATTGTAAAAATCTTTCTATCTCAGGCCACTTAGGATTACATGTGAATGTAATAAATAGACTTGGATACCCTATCCATCTACAAATCGCCATTGCATCTTGGTAATTTTGCACCATATATCTCGCACCTCCTGTAAAACTCGATGGCAAAATAATCCGCTTTCCTTGGCAGTAGGATCTACTTCACCACGTGTTAGTGCATCTGTCAAAACATTTGTATGATTCACACCTCAATGACTTTTGATGCGACCTAATATAAACTAACCGTCCTGATTCTATCATGGTATAAGCATCAACCAAATATTGTTGAAACAATCGTCTAGCATATAGCAATGTTGACATTTCATTGAGCCGATCTTGCAAACGGAATGAAAAATACTCTCTTGGGCTAATTTTAGTTCGTGCATTTGAACTCCGGCCTTGCACATTATTAAACTGTATATCGTCCCTGTATCCGTCCTCACCGTATGGAAATAGTAGTGGATATTGCATTGGTAGATATGCTGGATTTAGTTCAGTTATTCTTTGAAAATGACCCGCTTGAGACTCCACCAGTATATCTCTTTCTCCCATGTTTGGATCCAAATCACCAACAATCAATGCCGCAACCTCCCCAACTTGTGGCAAGTTATATGTCCTTGCATCCGTGGTCCTTTTACCAATGAGTTTTATTTTAATATCCACTCTTTGATTACTTTCCATATTTGTTTTCGCCATCCTAAAACTCTTGACTAAAACATTATTTTCATCTAGTGCATCCTTGATGTCTTTCACAATTTCACGATGAATTGTATTTGTTGAATGATCATCCCTGTTTGGCAAGAAAAAAAAGACAATTTCATAATCTAAATATATAAGCAACAATGCTCATTTATTTAAATTAAATAAGCGTACATAACTTACCCAATAAAGTTAGACGATTGTCTATCTCATGTTGTGTATCATAAATATACAATTGAGCAAACTTTGGTCGTCCACCAGACTGTGGTAGTAAACTACCCATTAAGTGAAAGTTTTGTCCATATAACCTAAAAGTCGGGGGGGCACCACCAGTGTTAACAGTCCTGTCAATTTTCCCACCCATGGATGTAAAACAAAACATATTGTTGAATGACCGAATATTCTTCAAGAAATGGGTACTCTTTTGGTCCTGGTTAAAGAACAACTGCCTGATTGCCATAGGTGGAATATTAGGAGGGGACAACTTTATCTTGCCATGACTGCAACAAAGTGAATATTTTGGATTTCGAACACCGCTAGATTTATTAACTCGCTCCTCTAACCAAAACATTGCTCCGCAGTGTTCGCAAGAGTACGTTTGATCACCCAGATCGTTGTAATAATCTAACCAAAAAACAAATGTTAGTACTCCAAATTTAGATAATATCTACAATTAATTGTATCTATACTCACGATCTCCAATTGTAGATTTTGATGGTGTATCATGGACCACACTATTAAATGCTGACATCAAACCACGTTGCATTGAAACATCTGGTGATGAGATATTGTAATCAACAACGCACGACCTTGTTGTTTGATCTAAAAGATGAAATGAAAGTTTAATATTCATATATGGATTTATAACAATCTACTTTCTAAAAAGATTTATCATGTATATAGAAATTTTACCATTTGTATGAATATGCCAAGGTCCTCGACTTTCATAGGACACAATAGGGTTACTTTCGAGCACGTTAGCTTGCGATGTCGTTGATTGAGTAATATTTTGTAAAACTATTAAAAAAAAGGTTTGAAATCTCAGATCCAAATTCAAAATATATAATATACAAAATTAAACAAATATACTTTTATTGTAGAAAATTGTTTAGAAAGACCTCTAATTTTTCCGTTGGCTAAACGTTTTTCAGTCTGAGATGTTGAATTAACACATGTCAGCTGAGATCTAGCAGTTGCCGATTGTATTGCATACGAACACTCTAAACAACAAAATTACAAAAACCACACGTTAATATGTATAATAAAAATAATTAAAATAAAACTCACTATACCAACAGACTGACATTTCATTTAAAATGAAAGCACTAACCATCCAAAAAAATTTACACCCGGATTTTTGAATGTTGCATTTTATGTTCAATAAAACAATAAATTAAACAGTTAATCATAAAGCAATGCATATGGGTTACATTTGCCACATTAAATACACTAAATTATAGAAAAAGTAGAATTTTTTTTTTTATAATTGCCCAAATTCAAATACTCCAAACATAACACTCTAATCATTTACTATAAATTAAGCATATTAAATATATTAAACAGTAAAACATATCCAATAATGAGAACAATTGGCAATATTTAAAGATATATAATGATTCATACCATTGTATCCGTTGAAAGATTGTCCTGAAAGAGTTCTGTAGTGTGTACCAGTTAGACGGCTATTATTTTGAGGTGTTACATTGACACACGTAATCTGAGATGTACCACTTGACATTTCTATTGTAATTGAATTGTCTAAAATAAAAAAATCCAAAATGTTAACATTATTATAGTACACTATATATAGCACCGACATTGCAATATAGAAAGAAATTAATTACCAAAAATCGCAAATCGTTTTGGCGTGTTGAATGTTCCATATTCCGCACCATCATTTTCTAACATACAAACCAGAAAATACTTATAAACCAATAATTAAATAAGTAGTAATATGATCATCTTAGTAGATATAGTTAAAATGTACATGCTTATTTAACAAAATTGATTTAACAAACAATTGTATTTAACAATAAATTAAATGAAATACAATGTTTTATTTAAATATAATAAACACAGTAAATAAACCAAATTTAACAGATATGAATATCGTACTATAAAAAAAACATATGTACATATAAGCATACTAAAATAGTATATTTCACTACCAATATAGAATTTAACCATAACTTAAAACTCTACCTCTCTTTCTCACTATATATATATAAAGGTATATATATATATATATATATATATATATACCTTTAAATACAGCAAATCATTCCCATATACGGAGTATATACCAAAAAGGAGTATATACCAATACTATATATATATATATATATATATATATATATATATATATATATATATATATATATATATATATATATATATATATATATATAAACGTATGAGTCAACTGTGGAAGGGTCCAGAAATATGCTTTCTGGACACCCTTCGTCACCACGGTCACCGTTTCCTGTCTTCTACCTCTCGCTCTGTCCATTTCTCCCAAACTCTATCTATCTATTGTATAAATCCAGATTCGATAGACGCTAATGGCGTCGAAAGCTTGAATATGATAATGTTCGCAATTTTCTTCTTGATTAGAGATCCGACGCAATTGTGTTGGGGTTCGATTGATAGCTACAGAATTGGGCAAAACCCTATATCTACGGTGAGGCTTAGTCGTTTCTACGAATTCAATCTACAGAAACCCTCAATGAGTCTGAGTGAGCTATGGATGAACGCAGTCGTTGACATTTGCAATTGCGTCCATGTTGAAATTAGGGTTTTCAAATCATGGAGGTAAATCATCGAAGGACTGTAAGTAACCTTCGTACTCACGCTGACCTAATCTCTAATATTTTTGCCCCAAAAATTTAGATGTAAATAGAATTTCAATTCGATTTATGTATGGTAAACTGCATGCGTGTATTGTTAGGGTATTGAAGTAAGAAAACTTGCATATTATTATTATCTGTTGCACTTGATTGTTTGAAATTTCAGGCTCTAAATTTTAGCTTTCCTAGAATTGATGATGAATAATTAGTACAAAATTAACCGTACTGTATGCTTAACCTTGTTCTACAGATTTTAATTCACCACTTTAAATAAACACAAATTGATAACAGGATACACAGTATGAAATTGCATGATAAGTTTTGATGAAACCGTGACAGTAATATAAGTTTTGATGAATTCTGATCAGTAACGTACCTTTATTTGAAACTGTATCCTTCCTTTTGGTGCCGATTACAGTTGATTTTGTTAACTTCTTCATTGATTTGAACTGCTCAGTGCTTTGTGAATTCTTTTTTGACAGTAGTGAGTTTATTTGAAAAGAAAGGTGTAATTGAAAAAGAATGGTGTACTTTGCATTTAAATGTGAATATCTGACTATATGTGAGTGGAAACCATTAAAGGAAAATGAAATTCCCTAGAATTTGCTATTACTTTATTAATTAATGATTACATCTATTGGGAAGCAGAAAAGACACAAATTTAAAAGATTGGATTTATTCCCAGATTTATCCTGCAATATATTGTGTTGAAGTTTTGATTACAATTCCAAAACATTAATAGATGTGTATTTTGTTTTCCAATTTGGTTAGCCAACTTTTATTTTTGCTGCTCAGTATAATTTTCTCTTTATTTTCTGTTTTTGAATAGACTTCAAAACTGTTATAACTCATTTACTCAATTTCTAACACTTGTTTGCAAGCACCTGGCACATGATGATAGTAATATCTGATGCACTTAGATTTCAGAGTTCCCATGATTCTATGGCATACTATTAAGCCTTTTGGAGCATGAAACAGTAGCACATTGAATTAAAGTTACAAATGTCAGTACAATACCTTTTTTTAATCTCAGTTTATTTCTCTTATTATCTTCTGTTTTTGAATAGACTTAAATTCTGATATAAAAAATTTCCTCATGATCTAACATTTGTTTTCAAGCAAATGGCAAATGATGATATGAATTTCTGATGCCATTAGATTTCAGAGTTCAAATCTTGCCCTAGGAGGACTATTAAACCTTTTGGAGCATCAAACAGTAGCAAATTGAATTTCCTTACTGCGAAAGACTACAAATGAAGGAGTTACGTTGTGCAAACTTAATTAGCTAACCTTGTTGTCCAGATGTGTAAATGTTGATCTATTTTCTGTAATTTATTAGTTAGTGTCCTCTTTGAATGAAATGAAGGTTGCACACTTTGGAATACAATAACAGTTATAGTTGGAGATAATTAGTCATTATAGGAAAACAATTCATGTGTACCTCCATGATTTGATTCTATTTGTTTAGTGTTATAGTTCCGATAACTATACATTTTTTGTTAAAATTTCAGTGTACTGCTTTATTCAAGGTTTTATAATAGTAGTTGACTAAGAATTAAAACTTCACTACATGAAAAGAGTTTACATATTTGCTTCTATTCTGTTTAATTGGTCTATTATTCAACTATTTGATTGAGCACTAAACTCTTTTCCAATATCTGATAAGAGTTTACTTGAAGTTAAGTAAATCCAGCTTACCTTTATTTAGCAAGGACAACTTGACTTTGAAATATAATTTTAGTCCTTATTTGTGATATTAGATAAAGATGTTTTCCTAAAGATAACTTTAATATGAAATTTAGGAAAAGCAATTGTATTTTAATTTGGTCTGTCTTTATCTTCCATTTATATTTGAATTTGAATTGTACTTGCATTTATAGTCCTATGAATATTGTGTAATGTCCTGAAAAGCCACTAAAGCTCAAATGGATTGATTGGAGTCAAATATGTGTATAAGGTATGACATGGTTATTTACGTTTTTTTATTCATTCAAATAAAAGAAAATCAATACAGAGATACAGTATTGGAACTGATATAAGTACAATTCATTTCTTTCAGGTGGACTGAAAGTTCAAGGAACAAAAGGGGACAACTACTATTGCTAAAAGATAAGTACATTATTTTGATCCACTGCCAGTAGCCTTCATTATCATACTGTTTCTTGTGCATGCTAACTGATCTCTGCTTATCCATACCTGAAATGATTTAGGAAAATAGACAAAGCATAGAATAAAGCATAATAAAGTCACTTATAACAGTATCATAAGAAAGCACTTATACAAAGTGCCTATTTTCTATGGCATACCTGCAATGATTTAAGAGAATAGAGAATCCATCAAATAAAGCATACAAATTTAGAAATAAACAGTAGCATAAAAAAGCACTTATAAAAAGTGCTTAATGTCTAGGGCCAAGCAGCATGAATATGTACTTGGAGTACATATTATAAGAATCCTGTTTAGAAAACACCACCAATTAGAAAATAATATGTACTTAGGAGTACATATTATAAAAATCCTGATTACAACACCATAGTGCCTGCAAATCACCAAATTCCAATAATCTTTGTCCATCATTTGATCACAGAACAGTACATTAACTCTTCTCCTGTTTAACAAAAGCATTCTTTGTTTTCTTTGCATCTCTACTGGATGAAAATTGATCCAGTAAATTCCTCTTGGATGACACTGACTCCAGTAGCTCTCCTTGTTCCTCCAACTTTTTTTTCTTACCCAGAGTAGGATTTGGACTGCTTGCCTCATCACCCGATTCAGATTCCTGTTATAAATAACAACCATCAGTGAGTTAGACTCTTAAGAATCCAGTTTTTTTCAATCAAGGGACCATAACCAAAATACTTACATCAGACCCTGCATCTTGATCATCTTCATTTAGCATTCTAGATAGCTGATCTTGATCATCACTTAAACACGGGCAGTAATGATCAACTAAGTCTGAATCATGCGCTATTGCAACCACAGGTATAGCTATTGCTCTATTCTTGAAGTGATCATTCTTAACAGAAATCTTGAAGACCATAGCCTTATTACGGACCTCTTCCATACCAGTTGGCAGAGGAGACCCATCCTGGCAAAAAAAAAAAAAAAAAAACAAAGTGTTGAAATAGAAACACTGTATTGTGTAGTCCTTTATTTTTTGTTGTGTTAAAACATACCGCCGAGTATTTGCTCCTTAAATCAAAAGCCGTCTTTCCCACAATTTCAGAGCACTCCTTGTCCCACAACAGGAAAGGAGCATCAGTGGTCTTATCTCTTACCCTCACAATCAGCCTGTACCTTAGGTTTCCCTCCTGCCATGTTGTACCACAGCTTAGGCATTGTAGAGCCCCATTCTTCAAATGCAACTTTCTAAAGCATCCCTCACTCCGGCATGAATGGTTATACCAATTTGTAGTACTCTCCACAGAAACAATCCTTCCAGGAATCCAGTAGTAGCCTTCCTGTTAGTAGAGAATAATTAAAATTGAAGTTGAAGATTTAGGAATAAAAAGAAAAAAATAGAAGGTTAAGATTTTGAGAATTTAAATTGTACCTCGGCTCTTTCATACAGATCTTTGATAGTTGTTACTATCATAGGAGATTTGGAACTTTCAGCAGGATTGCCATAGGAAATGTGAGACACAGTTTGCACACTTAGAGGTGGCCTGGTATCCACTTTCAAACTGCATATTAAAGAAAAAAAATATTCAACTTGTTGATCTAGATTACATGTTTCAAAATCAGTATTGTGTGTAATTACCTGTCTTTAAATTCATGGAATTCTCTGCAAGGATGATTAAACCATAACTGGGTTGCATTGTAGGAGGATGAAATTCTGAACTCATCTACAAATTGAGAAAAAGATAAGTGTTAAAAAATATTGAATTAGATGTTAATGAATAAGATATCATGCACTTACTATCCACTTTTTTTTGCTCTACACAGTTGGAGTAAAACAATCAAAGGCCCTTCCACGTGTGTCTTGAAATAATGCATGGCTGTAGCAACATGTTGATCCCAAACAGTACACTTAAGACGATTGCCCCTAAAAGTGAGATGAACAGATTGTAAGTAGATCAAATATATTGTACTCTCTAAATTTATAATGAGTTGATGGCTTAATGATAGTTTGCTTATAGAATATAACCACTTACTGCAGGTGTAACTACCCTACAACTAAAGGTGGTCTAATTGATTCTATTAAACAGTAGACTGCTCTGAATCTATCCTACTGGGATAATATAGTGAAAAACCACCAATTTCAGTTTTGACTTTCAAAAAGCACAAGACTTGCATTGTGAAAAAGATAAGTATCTTTTGCAAAAGATAGTCAAATTACTTTATATCCAATTATTAATTTAATAACATTTACTTATACGATTTTCTTCTACAATGACAGATTTTAATACATATTATCAGTATGGTATTTTCAAATAGCAGAAGACTATCAATGTGAAAAAGATAAGTATATTTTGAATTATAGCCATTTTATTAAAATTGCTTGATATACAATTATAATTTGACTAACATTTTCTTATAGGATTTTAGTCTACTATCACATATTTTAATACATAGAATGATTATGCAATTTTAGTTTTATAAAATTTCAGTGAAATACATGTTTAATTAAAACACTGATCAAAGTGAAAGAGTGAAGGCACTAAACAGTGGCCTGGATTCAATTCTCAGTTTTATAGATCTGTACAGAAAAGTATAAGAAAAAAACACTTACTGCCCATCTTCTATGAGAAAATCCACCAACTTAGAAGGAAATCCAGCTATAACAATCTCTTTGGGAGTGTAGTACTCGACCACTCTACCAATGACATCTAAAAGTGAAAATGAGTTAAAATTGAAAACAGTATAAAGACATAATAGGATATAGAATATAGGATATATATTATAGAGAAAAGAAGTAATAGACCATACCAATGAGATGCTTTTCAGACACCTTGCCCTCCATTAAGTCAGTAAAAGACTTAAGCCTAAACATTAGTAAGGGAAAACCCTTGCGTCTATGTCTCTCCACAATAGTCTCATGAGTAAATCTTATCATGTAGTTGTGATCAGTAGTTTTGTATTGGTAGTAGTGTGATATAACAGCAAAATCTTTGATGGCATACACCTTCCCTTCTGTTAAAAGCTTAGAATACTTTTCCACACATTCTTTCGGAATGTTACCATGAATGTATGTACCCTATCAACCAAGAACATATATATTGACTAACAAATTATACATTACTTTTTTGCAGTTTAAATTAAAAGAGAACTTACCTCAGAGTCATGGAAGACACATTCCTGGCTCTTGATGCTATCCAAACTATTGCGGCCTTCAGGTACCGCATAGGTACGAATCAATCGTAGCCTTATAGCTTTCTTGTAAGTGGATAGTTTGATGTCTTTGCCTAGAACATAAACAGGAGCCATTGGCATGTATTTGCATATTTAATTGGTTCCTTCTAAGCAACCAAGAAAGAAGAACGAAACAAAATGGTAGGCAATAATGAAGTTCCCTCTAAGTATTTATACATGGTGGCTGAGAAATTTGAAATCAGCATTGATCTCTTGGATGCCTCCCAATTAAACCTGCACATCGGAAGAACAAACGACACATGATCTCTCGGATGCCTCCAAATTATGATTATGATTTAATATATATATATATATATTGTGTCCGTTGTATATAGATAGAAATTGTATGTATTTGTATTTCTATTGTATTGTATTTCTCATTATTGGAGAGTTTATTAGAGTCCCAATTCAATATTTGTCAGCCGCATTAATATCATTGGCGACTGACCAGTTTCCCATAGAATTGGGACTCTAAAAAACTGCTGCTAATCAAATTTGTATTTTTTCAATTCTTTCATTTCAAAGACCAACACCATTGATTTCATTTTTTCCTTTTTTTTATTTCGATTAATCGAGAATGATAACCAAAACGACGTAGTATATATTGGGCGGGAAAATGGAGCCATTTCATTGGCCGAATTCTTATGGCTTTAATATGTAGGAAGATATTAATAATAGATTTTTGTGTGTAAAATTCATTCATATTTCTGGTCATAAAAACAATGTGGTACGTTTGTAATATTCATTTTCAATCACAAAAACAATTTGGTATGTGTTTAATAATCATTTCCTTTTTCCTTTACCCTAATTTTCTGTGTAGCAAATTTGTTATTTTCTTATTAAGCACTTTTTTTTTTAATTCGAGTCCATTTTTAATATTAATTTCTTTTTTCTTTTGGTCTGATTTCTGTGCCTAAAGCTGTGTTATATTCTTAGTGAAATATAAACATATTCATTCGTCTTTCTTCATATTTCATTTCCTTTTGAATATATTTATTTCTTTTTTTTTCCTTCATAAAAAGAATTAATATTGATTTTTATTCATTTTTCTTAATAATTGTCGATTAATTGGCCTGATTTTCATGTCGATTAGTAACATGATATTAATAACAGATTTCTTTGTGAAATATTCATTTCCTTTCTCATTCATAAAAAGAATTAATATTCATTTCCACATAATTAAAAAGTAATATAATTATAAAAATATAATTACTGATTATATTTCCAGTAAACTATTAATATATTCATTTCATTTTTCCTTCATAAATAATTAATATAATTATAATAACTATAAGCATATAATTACTGATTATATTTTAAGTGAAATATGAATATATTCATTTCCTTTTTCACTCATAGAAAGAGTTAATATTCATTTTCATTTCTTTTTTCCTCATAATTTTTTTCTAATATTTCACGTGGTGGTTACTAATTTTTTCGTAAAGAAAACGGTGTTATATTTTCAATAAATTTTTAATATTAAATTTTTTTTTTCATTTGGCCTAATTCCCGTGTCTATTAGTAACAGAATATTAATAATAGATTTTCGTGTCTAAATTTTATTTTTTTTCCTTTCATATTCATTTCCTTTTTTCTTCATAAATAATTAATATAATTATAATAATATAATTACTGATTATATTTTAAGTGAAATATGGATATATTCATTTCCTTTTTTCATTCATAGAAAGAGTTAATATTTGTTTCCATTTCTTTTTTCTTCATAATTTTTTCCTAATATTTCATTTGGTGGTTACTAATTTTTTTTCGTAGGGAAAACTGTGTTATATTTCCAATAAATTTTTAATATTAAATCCTTTTTTCATTTGGCATGATTCACATGCCTATTAGTATAACAGAATATTAATAATAGATTCTCGTGTGTAAAATTCATTCTTATTTCTGGTCATAAAAACAATCTGGTACGTTTGTAATATTCATTTTCAATCATAAAAACAATCTGGTACAATGTTTAATAATCATTTTCTTTTTCCTTTACCCAAATTTTCTGTCTAGCAAATTAGTTATTTACTTATTAAGCACATTTTTTAATTCGAGTCCATTTTTAATATTAATTTCGTTTTTCTTTTGGTCTGATTTCTGTGTCAATTAGTAACAGAATATTAATAACAAATTTTATTATTACAATTAATTCTTTACTCTTTTTTTTTTGAATTAGAATAATGATAATTGTAATTATATTAATTAATTAATTGTATGGATATTTTTTTGCAATGAGATACAGATCCACTAATATGCAATGTACCCAGATGTGTTCTTCTGCCTCAAAGCCTAATGAATCATACACATGTTGCATCTTAAATGAACGTAGATATAGACATTCAATTTTTTTTTTTTTTTTTGAGAATGCTAATCGATTCACTGATAGTTGAAGGTAGATAACAATACTTATAATATGAAATTAAACCTTTTGGAAGAATAATATGAAATTAAACTCAAATCCAAGTTACTTTACATCTATTAACCCCTAGTTGAGATTATATAAAAAGGAAACAAAGATTTAAATGATTTCATCTAAGAGCTTGTAAATATGGTGACTGCTTTAGTGTTTTTAGAGAGACAACGTGCTTTACCAATTCGCCAGGAAGAACCAATCTCATGCCGGTCTGAATCTCGCGGGAAGTGATTATCGGCTTCTTGTTGTAGTGGGCCAAGCGAGTCACCTCTTGGGCAAGCTTCAAGAAGATATCGTTGATGAAGCTATTCATGATGTCCAAACTGCAAAACATATTGAAGTACGTGAGAATATAGTTAGAAAAATGTAGAAAATTCATACAAAAAGAAAGCAGAAAGATGAGTTTGAGATTCTTTGATTGAAGAAGCTCTTGTATTTATAGGTAGAAAATACTAATTCAAAAGGAAAGTATAATAATTTATTTATTTAAGGGAAAGTATAATAATTTATTTATTTAAGGTAATAACATTATTATTATTATTATTATTATTATTATTATTATTATTATTATTATTATTATTATTATTTATTTATTTATTTATTTAATTTCCATTTGACATTTACTTACCAAATAAGTTTTACTACAAAAGTTTTGGGGGGGAAATTTGTTAGGAGGATTTTACTTATATATATATATATAGAATATAGATATAGATTTCCTAATTTATCCTTAATGAATATGATTATCCGTTAACTTTTCCGTTAAATATTATCTTTTCCGTTAATTTCTGTTAGTTCACCATTAACTTATTGATTTCAATAAGAAAGGTCTTAGGTTCGAACCACATCCCAATCAAAGTTGGCATAATTACTACTCTATTTTACTCTTATTAAATTACAAAATAATAATAATTTAGTAGCTACAACAAAAATAATAATACATGTACATTTCATTAATTTAGAATTATGTGTCTACAATGTCTTTATTCAAAAAAAAAAAAAAAACTATTCATTATCAATAAATTAAATAAGAGAAATAATTTTATTGGTTATATTGTATTTATTTTTCTCCAATATAAAAATTCTTTACATTCAAATTCATCAATTGATTATATTCGCTACATTGTCCCTACAATGTCTTTATTAAAAAAAAATTATTCATTATCAATAAATTAATTAAGAGAAATAATTACCAGGAATATGTGGTCTAATGGTATCCGGGTTGGACTTTCATTTGGAAGGTTGTAAGTTCGAGCCTCAGTAGAGGCGTTATTAGCTCTCTGTGTTTCAGTAGGTTGGGAAAGTATATGAACAGATACTACAATGTAATAGAGCTAGTAGCATTCAAAAAAAAATTAAGAGAAATAATTTTATTAGTTATATTATCTTTATATTTCTCTAATGTAAAAATTCTTTACATTCAAATTCATCAAGTGATTATATTCACTACATTGTCTATTATCTTTTTTGTGCACTATTTTTTAATTAAATATCAAAGTTATAATACAAAATAATGTTATATATTTATTTACCAAGTATTTTATTAATACCATGAAAAAATTAAAAAAATATATATAAATAATAAAGCCAATCATATTAACTACTTGAGGAATTTGTTGACAAAGAGAGCATTCAATTCACACAATAAATTGAAGTGAGAACTACCTCGCAATATCTTTGTTTGATAATCATCAGTTAGCGGTTAGCATTAGCGGATTATATTAGCAAATTTGACCAGCGAATTATATCAATGGTTGGTAATAAGATATTTGAAAAAATTAGTTGTTTAGATTAACATGTAAAATTACCAAAGGGTATAATAATAATAATAATAATAATAATAATAATAATAATAATAATAATAATAATAATAATAATAATAATAATAATAGTTGTTTTAAAAAAATATATATATATATAATCAAGTCAATCATATTAACTACTTGGTGGATTTATTCACAAAAATAGTATTCAAATCACACATCAAATTGAAGTGAGAAACTATCTCGCAATGTCTTTGTTTGGCCATCAGCAATTAGCTCTTCAATATTAGTATATATTTAATATTTTATGCCCTAATTTTTATTTGCTCTCCCTTATGTCCCGTATTTGGTTTCAACCATACCTATACAATTATAATCAATCTTGACTATATTATCTTGCATTTGTAAACTTATAATTTCCTATTTAAATACACAAATTTAACATTCAATTATCTATGCATGAACAATTCCAATATAATCTTACCTTGATATACTTTAAAGTACTTATTAAAAAAAAAACATTGGGCATTATCTCAATCGCGCAATGCGCGTAAAAAACTAGTTGTAAATGATAATAATCAAAATCATTGAAAGCTTGTAAGGATGTATTCAATTTAGAATTTTAATGACACTTGTACACTTTTTAAAATAAAAACTTGATAAAAGTCTATGAATATTTTTTTTATATAGACTTTTATAGAGTCTTATAAAGTTGTAAAAAGTTTTGAACGACTCTATGAAAGTCAATCAAAGTTTATTAAAATCTATCATTTTAAAAGTCTTTAAAACTCTACAAAAGTCATGATTGAATACACACATCTAAGTAATATGGTCAAAAGCCAAACACTTTATGCTCAGATGGCATGCAGTGACTCTCCCATATAAGAGGTCATGAGATCAAATCTCAGTGGATGCGTTGTTGACTCTTCGGAGCTGAAAACTGAAGAGTTGTTAAGCTACATGTTATGATATGTAAAAAGACTAAAAAGAACATCTTCATAAAATTTAAATTAGTTTGTTTACATATTAAAATTTAACATTTTATCTTTAAACAAATTTAACATTTTGAAATAAAACTATTAGCATAATCATGATCTAGCATCTCATAATGAAGTAGCAATATTGTTGCAAATCTAATAATAATAATAATAATAATAATAATAATAATAATAATAATAATAATAATAATAATAATAATAATAATAATAATAATAATAATAATAATAATAATAATAATAATATTTGCGGTGAAAGTTGCAGATAAAGGGGAAGAGAAAATGATTTTAATTGGGAAGGGTAAATTATGTCATTTCTTTAAAATAATAAGGATAGAGATGGAAAAAAAATTAGGAAGCTATGAGCTTATTTTGAAACGCTATCTAACGTAGCGTTCCCAAAATAAGCTCTTATTTTAAGCTAGGAGCTTATTTTGGGAACATTACCAAACAGAACTTATCGCTTATTAGTACCTTAAAATTAGGGGTGTTAGTGAACATAGATTTCGGTAAATTACTCGTGTTCGGTAAACGTTCATTTATTAAGGTAAATAAACATAAATGAACAAATTTTAGAGCTTGGTTCATAAACGAACATAATCTAAACAGTTGTAAGCTCGCTTACTTAGAGAACGTGAACAAGCTCGTTTGTGGTCGTTTTACTAATGTTTAAGAACATGTTTATGAACAATCACTTAAGCATATATATATGTGTGTGTGTGTGTGTGTGTGTGTATATATATATATATATATATATATATATAATTAAATATATAGTTGTTGTGTTGCTTGTTTATTTATTTCGTGAACATAGATTAGTTTTTATTTATGAACGAATTGTGATCATGAACATGTGTATGTATTTGGTTATTAAGGGTCCGTTTGAAAAGTAGGAAAATGACTTCTGGAAAATGTTTTCTGTAAAATGAGTCATTTTTCGGAAAATATTTTCCTTTCCAGTGTTTGGTTGCATTCTGGAAAACTGTTTTTGTGTGTTTGGTTCATTTTCTGGAAAATGAGTAGAATTGTATAATTAAACATTTTAATTATTTTATTTAGAATATTACAACATGTATAATAATATAATAATAATATTAAATATAATAAAAAATAACTAATAATATATCAAAAATATTATGGTGGTGGTGTAGTGGTAGTGGTGTTATTTGTTATATAATAATAATAATAATAATAATAATAACTGGTGGTGGTATGACGGTGGTGGCAGTGGTGATGGTGTGGTGGTGGTGGTTGCGGTGGTGGTGGCGGCGGTTGCGGTGGTATGGTCGTGGTGGCGGCGATGGCAGTGATGTGATGGTGGCGGTGGTTGCGGTGGTATGGTGGTGGTGGTGGCGGCAACAGCGGTGGTTGCGGTGGTATGGTGGTGGCAGCGACGATGGTTGCGGTGGTATGGTGGTGGTGGTGGTGGTATCGGTGGTGGTGGTGGTGGTATGGTGTTGTTGGTTGTAGTAGTTGCGGTGGTATGGTGTTGGTGGTGGAAGTGGTGGTGGTGGTGTGGTGGCGGTGGTTGCGGTGGTATAGTGGCGGTGGCGGCGGCAGTAGTGGTGGTGATGGTGGTAGTGAGGTGGTGGTGGTATGGTGTTGATGATGTTGGTGGTGGTGTGATGTTGGTGTAAAAGTTGGAAAATGACTTCCCCCAAAAAAATGGGAAGTCATTTTCCTCCAAAACAAACCTATTTTCTAAAGTCAACGGAAAATGATTTCCATTGACTTGATTTTCCAGGCACATCCAAACATGGAAACTTGAAAAATGATTTTCAGAACTCATTTTCCAGGTTTCCAAACACACCCTAAGTGTTGATGGACGTGAATGAACATGTTCGTAAACATGTTTATTAATGTTAACGAACACGTTTGTGAACATGTTCACGAACTTTAATGAACGCTTAACAAACGAACACGAACATGAACATTCTAAAAATCTTAACAAACGAACACAAATAACATCCGTTCGTTCATGTTCAGTTAACAACCATATTTATAATGTACACATAGACACAGAACGTTATCTGGCAACCTTGTGCACCATGCAAGGTGCGCACGGTTCCAATCTATAATTTCTATACTGTAGATTCATAATTTCTAAACCATAGATTCATAACTTAAATACAGTAGATTCATAATATCTGTATTGTAGATTCATAATTTCTGTACTGTAGATTCATAATTTCTAAACTGTATAGTTATCAAATTATGACCATATAGTTATGTGATTTGTGAATATAGAGTTCAACAATTGGAAATATGAACATCGAAAATTATGAACATATAGCTCTATAATTATGAACATATAGCTCTATCACATATTCACAAATTTAATACTGTAAATTCATAATTTAAATAAAGTAGCATCATAATTTTTAAACTGTGCGATTGCGAAAAGAGAATGGAATGTTTGAATGCGAAAGAAAACCGCCTAACGCTGTTAACGGCAATGAAAATTGATTTTTTTTAAAAAAAAATAAAATTGGAACAACATCGTTTTGCAACATTGTGCACCATGCATGGTGCACACGGTTGCACAACATAATTTGCAATCATTATTGTGTGGACCATGATCCACACAAGTTGTGTGAACCATATTTTGTCTACTGTAAAATAATGTACATTTTGTATATTAAAAATGTACTTTTTGTTATTGTTCACATAACACTGTGTGGACCATAATTTGCCCATAGACACTGTCCACGATATAATTTGCGGAAAGAATGAAGAACCAGTCGTTATATCGTGGATTGCGGTGCACATGTACCGCGGTTAGAACGGCGCCGTTTATTTAAGTAAAGAAACGGCGCGCCGTTAGTGTTAACGGAGCGCGTTTTTTTTTTTTTTTTTTTTTTTTTTTTGTATGTTAATTAACAACTGACACTACAGTATATCTAAATCGACATTGCCTCACGTATTATTTTTATATTATCAAATGAAACTGCAATTATAACAAAATGATACTGTAGTTGTGGTGAAATGAAACTGCAGTGTATATAAAATGAAACTGAATAACATTTAACATATTTGAGTGTATATTGTACAATGAAGCTGTAATTATATCAAAATGATCATGTATTTGTGTTTTAATAAAACTATAGTGTATATAAAATAAAAGTAAATAACATTTTCACATGTTTGAGTCTATAAATATAGAATGAAACTGTAGTTATATCGAAATGAAACTGTAGTTGTGTTGAACTAACACTGCAGTGTATACAAAATGAAACTGAATAACATAGTTACTTTTTGCAGAAGAGTGCGGAACGACAAAAAAAGGATGTCATTTCTTTTCATTAAACAAAAAGACGTCGTTTTGATGCGCGGTGCATAATCGATTATGCACCGCGGTGTACGATATAATTAGGGTGGAAGAACAGTTTCCACTATTTCACGAAAGTTTGGGCTTTAAATTATAATTACATTGCAAAGCCCAAAATGCCTTTAACCGGCCTATAAGTAGACAAGTAGGCCCGTAAAGTTCAAACCCTTATAAAGAGAGCTAGGGTTTTTGCAAAACAACTCTCTGAGTGTCAGGAGGTTGTTCTTGCGGAGCCGTCGGGTCTAGCGTTCACTCTTTCTCCGCAGCTAAGCAGGCAGCTTCCAAGCTCGACAATGGCCGTAGGGTAATCGTTTACTTCAATCTCTCATTGTCTCTATCCCAACATGTACATACAATTTTTTATTTGCGTGTATTGGTACTGATATAATCCATATGCATTGCTGTTGTATTGCGTTACAGTAAGAACAAGAGGATCTCCAAGGGGAAGAAGGGAGGAAAGAAGAAGGCGTAAGTATACTCGGTTTAATTTCCAAAATCTTATCATTTTAAAAAAAATTGTATCTATATATAATGCTTTGAAGATTTAAGAATAAATTTTTGGATTGTTTAATTTCGATTTCAACTTTTTATTTATTTACTTCTCGGATGAAAAAAATAGAGCTGATCCATTCGCCAAGAAGGACTGGTATGATATCAAGGCTCCGTCAGTGTTCAGCACCAGGAACATCGGCAAGACGCTCGTTACCCGTACTCAGGGTACAAAGGTAAACTGAGTCGCCTTTCCGATCTAGTTTCTGTTTAATTATGGTTTTTGTTTATTATGTTATCCAGTCATTATTTCTGGGCCAGAAAATGATCATTAAAAATTGAAATAGGTATGAGTTCATCTTTGCTAGGTTCATTCTGTGCAAAATAATTATGGGAGTAAGGACAGTTGCTGTGAAATCTTTCTGAAAAGAGAAATACATTAATACAGAACATAATTTTTTGTTTGTTTGTCAAAGATTGTGTGGATTTGGAATGAAATATTTACTTTCAGATTAGGTATTAGTAATCTGAATAACAACTTGAAATTCATTAAGCATTTGTGCTCTATTATTTCAAATTCTGATGCTTTTTATTTTGATTCATTGTTGTGGAATGGATTAAAAAAGTAAATGATCAGGAACTCATTTCCTTTCGTAAAATGGTTTTAATTCATTCAATTTTTGGGTTATTAGTTTTGCGTTTTCTTCTCATAGATAGAACTCACTAATAGTTGGCTAAATACTTTTGTTGTGGCAAAATTTATTTTATTTTATTCTTGGGTGGTAGATTTTTTCTTCATTTTTGGTAGTGGCATTATCTTTTGCTTCAAAGCACTGCAAACTAATTCTTTTTATTATTTTCCCATTCAGATTGCTTCTGAAGGTCTGAAGCATCGTGTGTTTGAGGTATCATTGGCAGATCTCCAGAATGATGAGGATAATGCATTCAGGAAGATTCGTCTTAGAGCTGAAGATGTTCAAGGAAGGAATGTCCTAACAAACTTCTGGGTATGACAGCGTCCATGGTGTTTGGTTTGCTGTTCACTCAAATTTTCTGTTCATGATTCTAATTTGTTTCATCCAACTTGTAGGGTATGGACTTCACAACTGATAAGTTGAGGTCATTGGTGAAGAAGTGGCAATCATTGATTGAGGCTCACGTGGATGTTAAAACCACTGACAACTATACACTGAGGATGTTTTGCATTGGATTTACTAAAAAGCGTGTTAATCAGCAAAAGAGAACATGCTATGCACAGTCGAGCCAGATTCGCCAGGTAATTTATATTTGCATGATTAGCAATCAAGTGTGTGTGTATATATATTCGATAAAAGCTTATTTGCCTTGGTAGTGACTGAAATTATACATTACAACCTGATTTTGAAATCTAGAGGCATATGCTTAAGGTTCTATATAAGAGGTCTCACAGGCTTTATCCCACTTCCAAAAGTTCTACCAAAAAAATATTGTTTAGATCTGTTAATTAAATCATTCTGTAGTCCTAGGATGTTATAAGTTCCTGATAATTTTTACACTACAACCCTTTTTAGATTAACAGATTATTTTCATCATTCCTAGATTCGCCGCAAGATGCGAGAGATTATGGTGAACCAAGCACAATCATGTGATCTCAAGGATTTGGTTCTGAAGTTCATTCCCGAGTCCATTGGCAGGGAAATCGAGAAGGCCACTTCAAGCATCTACCCTCTGCAGAATGTGTTTATTCGCAAGGTCAAGATCTTGAAAGCTCCCAAGTTTGACCTTGGAAAATTGATGGAAGTAAGTGTTTTTGGCTTTTTGCCAACCGGTTTCCCTTGTTTGAGTGATATAATCCCTCTTCTGTGTGTAAAAGATTGAATATATGTTATCACACTAGCCAAAATATTGTTACAACATCTAGGTTTATTAATTTCCATCTCTGAACGTAATCACATTAGTAATATATAATGAACGGTATTTGTTTGTTTGATTGTGCAGGTCCATGGAGACTATACTGAAGATGTTGGTACAAAGTTGGACAGGCCTGCTGCTGATGAACCAATTGCTGAGGCAACTGAGCCAGTTGGAGCTTGAAATTGAGTTTTGATTTGATTTTGGAAATTGTTATAGTTTTCCTTGAACAAGTTGAAGAATGTTTTATGTTTAATTTACTTTAGTCTGTTGACAGTTTTGGGAAGGAGTTTTTGAGAAGCATCTTTCTATCAATTATTATGCTTATATATGCTATGGTCTTGGTTTATTAGAGAGAAAATTTTGTTATGTGCCATTTTTCATTGTGTTGTATGTGGTTTTTTTTCTTCAAAAACGAAATGTTTTCAAAATTAATTCTTTAGAAAAACAAATAGACTTCCTTAAACACGATCTGAAAAGCAAAAGTAGAACAAAAATTATGCTCTAAAAAAATGCTTTTTGGGATAGATGAAACATGTAGGGGTGTAGGTGGTGTTTGGTAAATAGCGGTTTGTTGTTGGGTGAATCTAATTTTTTTTTTTTTTGAGTGATTGAGTTAGTGGTTTAACTAGTTTATAGTATTAATTAATTGATTTTAGAAGATGTATTGTAAATTAGTTGATAGTTGTTGCTTTGAGTAGTTTTTTGAATTTTAGTGTTTCAGAACAATAAGTTTTGTTATAATAAAAGTCAATTAATCAAATACTTATATTGGTTGTTTAACAAAGTCAAAAATTTAATAATGGTCAAATAAGTTAAAATTAACCAAAAAGCTAACTATGTTATGGCCTACTAAAGCTTCCAAATGAAGATAATTTTGATGTTAGCAAAATACAACTAAAGTTAGACCAATTTTTTTTTTCAAAAAGAAAAAAAGTTAGACCAATTTAGAAGAATTAATAATTATTAAAATACTGTAAACAAGAAATTAAAGGATTAATAAGAAGTAAATTTTACCATGGTCTTGCCCAACCTTTTACGGACAAAAAAAATGCAAGAATAGAAAGAGGAGCACCAAGATTAGTAATTAATTATAATCGCCAATGAATAAAGCTTTAAAATGTTTTATGTATATTGTCCCAAACAAACAAGATTTGCTTGAAAGATTATACAAAGCCAAATTATTTTTAAAATTTGATATGAAATTAGGTTTCTAGCAAATATAAATCGCAGAAGAAGACAGGTATGAAACTACTTTCACAGTATCTTTTGGTCATGAATGGGAATGCCATGACAGTTGGATTAAAAATGCACCAAGTGAAGTCACTACAACAAAAGTGCTCATAGATAACACTAAAATAACAACAATTTTAGCTAAAAGTGTTATCAATTATGTAAAAAAAAAAATAATTTTTAGAAACAAGATTGTCTTTTAGCACTTTTTTTTACAACGACGACGGGTTTGATGCAATCATTGTCTTTTCTGAGTTTTCTTTTTGCAAAATTTGTTATTTCGTACACACTTGAACAACAATACTTTTAGAAAAATCTTGTGGATTAGCATAAATATTATTAAAGATTGTTGTCATAAGTTAGGTTAGAGTTGATATTGAATTGAAAGTTTTTAACAAATTAAAATCAATTAAATTGTAACCCTTGTTTTGATCCGTGCCCTAACTATTTCGATCATCTCTTCCTCTCTTTCTCAAAATATGATTGAGGAAGAAAACGATTGACAACCGTTTGTTGGATTTGGTTGCAGGAATCCCGTTTATCGATTATTATCGATGGATGACAGACTATTGGATTCAAATGCACAAAAAATGACAACTTAATGTATTTAATTAGAGTTAATTCTAGCAATGGTCCTCCGACTATATTGATTTTCTAAAATTAGTCCATAACTTTTAATTTGGACATTTAGGTCCCTTGACTTTCAGTTTCTTTCCAATTGAGGTCCTTTCGTCAGAATACAGTTAATTGGATTTTAAATGAAGGAGTAAACTCATCCTTTCACCTGCCTATGTATTATTCTTCATATTTCTCCCTTGTATACGTGATATATATGAAGATAATCTTAGTCGAAACCCTAGAATGTTCATCGCCATTCCCCATTTGCTGGCTGCTCGTGTGTGCGTTCCTCCATTATTGAGATGTTTACAAGGTATAACAGCGAAATACGAAGGGAGAAATACGAAGAATAATACATAGGAAGGTGAAAGGACGTGTTTACCCCTTCATTTAAAGTTCAATGAACCGTATTTAACGAAAGGACCTCAATTGGAAAGAAATTGAAAGTCAAGGGACCTAAAGTGTCCAAATTAAAAGTCGGAACTAATTTTAAAAAATCAATATAGTCGGAGGACCATTTCTGGAATTAACTCTATTTAATTACAACTTTATAAAGTTTTAGTGCATAATATCTTTTTGAGCAAATACCAATTTTGGTCCCACGAGTATTAGCAAAATGACGGTTTTGGTCCACATGTTTAATTCCTACCAATTTTCATACACGACTATTGTTTTAGTACCAATTTTCATCTACGGCTATTATTTTAGTACAAAAAATCATCACGCCGGTCACCCCTCCATTTAAGACATGCCAAAATCTAAAAATTTTAAGGGTATTTTCGTCTTTTTCAACATAAGATTCTAATTTGAGCATGAATAAAGGGATTTAAACCCTAAAATTAATCTCAATTCGCAGTTCTCCTCCTCATCAGATCCTACCTTAATTTGTGGAGGAGAACTACGAATTGGATAGATCTTATGGCTTAAATCCCTTTATTCATGCTCAAATTGGGATCTTAATTTGAAAATGACGAAAATACACTTAATAATTTCATTTTTCGGTAGGTCTTAAATGAATGGGTGACCATCGTGATGAATTTTGACACTAAAACAATAATTGTGGATGAAAATTGGTACTAAAACAATAGTCGTGGATGAAAAAATTGGTAGGAATTAAACATGTGGACTAAAACTGTCATTTTATTAATATTTGTGGGACCAAAATTAGTATTTGTTCTATCTTTTTCGTATACCGTTCAATGGTCAATTTGGCCAATTTCCCTAATTAAACAATTAATTTGTAACTTACCATAACATATTAGAGTTAGCTTGCACCACTTTACAAGTATTACAATAGTAATTGAGAATTCAGAGTGAAATTGAACTGATTGTTAAGTGGTTGAACGATCGAGAGACTCACTACGTTTTGATATTTAATCTTATTGAAGCATGCAACTAAGAGATGGGTCCATAATGAAATTTTCAAGTGATCCATATTCATAAAGATTAAATGCATTTCTCTTGATAGTATATTTTCTGTTAAGTTTCCCTCTCCAATAGGGAGTGCAATGGTCCTCATACTCTCCTTAAATTGATCATTGATAAACTTGGTGTTTTAGCCTAATAATGTTATGATTACCTACAATTGAGTTTTTTTTTTTTTTTTTTTTTTTTTTTTTGATAAAAAGAAAGAAAAAATCTAAATATTTTCAATGAGGATTAAAGTATAATACTCAAAATGGTTGCTATCAATTCACCTAAAATATTCACATCAATTATGTAAAATTTTACTCATTTTATGTACCCGGATGACTAAATTAAGTAAATTTTTACATAATCAATTGACTATTTTAGATTATTGAAATAGTCGATGACCAGTTTAAGAATTATGACATAGGGTGTTTGGTAAATAGTTGTTAGTTGATTGTGTTAGTGGTTTAACTAGTTGATAGCATTAACTAATTATAGAAAGATGTTTGGTAAATTAACTGTTAGCAAATAGTTGATTATATGCAAAATGACTTTTTCAAAAAATTGATAAAAAATTATTTTAAGCAACTTTTGAATTTTAGCGTTTTGGAGCAATAAGATGTTACAAAAAGCTAATTATGTTACCAAACACTCATATTGGCTCAGCTAATAGTGGTCAAACTAGGGGTGTTAGCGAACAGAGCTTTCGGTAAACTACTCGTTTTCTTTTTCGATAAGCGTTCGTTTATGTTTGTTTATTAAGGTAAACGAACATTAACAAACAAAATTTAGAGCTCGGTTTATAAACGAACAGAGTCTGAACAGTTGTAAGCTCATTTGCTAAGAGATCGTGAACAAGCTCGTTTAGTGTTCGTTTAATAATGTTCAGGAACAAGCTTGTGTTCATTTAATATTTGTTTGTATTCTCTTTGTAGTTGTGTTACTTGTTTGGTTATTTTTTATGAACATATATTATTTCTTGTTCACGAACGAATTGTGATCATAACATGTTCATATGTTTGGTTACTAAGTATTCACGAACGTGAACAAACATGTTCGTTAATGTTAACGAACACTAAAGAACGCTTAACAAATGAACACAGACAGGATTTTCAAAAACCTTAACAAACGAACACAAACAACCTCCGTTCGTTTATGTTCGGTCCGTTAACAGCCATAGGTCAAACAAAAGCCAAAATTGATTGATAAGCTAAATTATGTTACCAAACATGGGCCTTGTTTGGTAAAATAATTAGCTTATCACCAAAATCTAGATTGTTTGACCACTATTAATTGTTTGACTTGGTTAAAAAATCAATATAAGTGTTTGATTAATTAACTTTTTGTAATTCTAAAATGTTAAAATTCAAAAAGCTGCTCAAAGTAACTTTTTCAATTAATTTTTTTTAAAAAAATATTATATCACACAAGTTATCAGCTAATCGCTAATTTACTAAACACATTTCTACAATCAGCTAATGTTATCAATTAATTAGAGTTATCCGCCAGCGAATAGCCATTTACAAAAACAGGGCCATGGTCATACTCAATAAACTATTTTATGTATTATCCCTGGACTAAATTAGCTTGTTATAAATATAAGAATATTAAATATTTAAACATGATACGTCATACGAGCATATTGGGGAAAATTATGAATAGTTAAATAGGTAAAAATGGAACGACATAGTAGCCGTTGTTCAAAGTTGAAACCCATAGGAATTTGAAACTTCAAATCAGTCCGGCGAACAACAAACACTGAGCTGGAGACTGAGATGGGGGAAGTAGAAGGGCCGATGCTGAAGCTAACTATGGAGAAGGGGCCGCTGGCCGGCCAAGGCCTAGAATTCAAACCCGGAATTGCCGTTCGGGTCGGCCGGGGAAACAATATCACAGTATGCTAGGGATTACAACTTTATTACTTCACTTTTATTAATTGAAAGGAGTTGATCAGATTATTATTATGTTATAAATTAGAACTTTTTGTAATTTAATCAGCTGCAATTAGATGAGTTGGTTCGCTATTGACTACTGTTGCATAATACCCCTAACGAAATAAGTGAATAGCATTCCTGGGAATTTTTCCCCAAGGCAATTATTAATGACTTTGCTACTGTTGCATAATAACCGCAATGAAATAATAGATTGCAGTACTAAGTCTAACATAAAAGCAGTAAGATAAACCCTTGCAGTACTAAGTCTAACATAAAAGCAGTAAGATAAACCCTTGCAGTACTAAGTCTTACATAAAAGCAGTAAGATAAACCCTTGCAGTACTAAGTCTTATATAAAAGCAGTAAGATAAACCCCTCATCACTCTTTCAGTCCATAGTTAGTAATCATCATCAGAATCTGTAGTATCAAAAAGAGAAGACTGCCCATCATCGCTATTTGATTCAGAAGACTGCCCATCACTATTTGATTCAGAAGACTGCCCTGAAAATTGACGTAGCTCACCATCTGTTGCAGTTACGTGATCAGTATCTTCCGCTGAAAATATAAGTTGCCTCCTATCAGAACCGATATTGACGTGGGTGGGACCGCTAGGAGGCAATGAGGGGGGTTCATCTGCTTGGTGGGGAGGTTGGGTGGGGCTAGGCAATGGGGGTGGGGGTTGTTTTGGGAGGACCCTCATCCTAATTAGGTCCCCCTCCCACAACCTTGAAGTATTCATACAATACTTCAAATCTGAATCAGTGAAAATGACTATCCAATCATTTTCATTGTCTTTATACTCAATAACATATTTTTCAAAATTCTCGATCTTCGACCCCAATTCATTTCGCAAATCCTCCAGAGTAGAGGAGTAGGTGAGTGGAAGGGCTATGATATAATTTCCAAAAGCCACTTTGACACGCTTTACTGTTTGACGCCTCTTGAAGTCTTGCCTTTTCCTATAATGTCTCGGCCATCTCCCTATGCTCAAAGCCTTACAGGCTCTCCCCAAAGTAGATTGGCTCACTGTGGACATATAAATAAATAAATAAATATAAATATATAAATATATAAATAAATAAATATATATATATATATATGAATGAGACAGCTTACCATTGAGAGCTTTGGCAGCCTCCGCAAAAGATTTGTCAAAATGTAAGTTTAGCACCTCCTCTGTGATACCGAATAACTTTTCCCACCTATTTAACGTTCCCCCTACAATTTTCAAACAGATCCAGATATCTCAAATGCAAAACTATGGCATCGATGGCCTGATCACCAATTAATATCTCAAATGCAATGCAAAACACATAAAAACTAACTGACACATGCTAACAGTACAAGGGAAACTGACCATAGATGGCCTGATCGTCAATTAAAGATCAAAACACATAACACAATTGTAAACACTACAAGGGAAACTGACCATCGATGGCCTGATATCTCAAATGCAAAACACATAACACAATTGTAAACTATGGCTAACAGTACAAGGACCATAGATGGCCTGATCGTCAATTAAAGATCAAAACACATAACACAATTGTAAACAGTCAAGGGAAACTGACCATCGATGGCCTAATATCTCAAATGCAAAACACATAACACAATTGTAAACCATGGCTAACAGTACAAGGACCATCAATGGCCCGATCGTCAATTAAAGATCAAAACACATAACACAATTGTAAACAGAAACTGACCATCGATGGCCTGATATCTCAAATGCAAAACACATAACACAATTGTAAACTATGGCTAACAGTACAAGGACCATCAATGGCCTGATCAAAACACATAACACAATTGTAAACAGGAAACTGACCATCGATGGCCTGATATCTCAAATGCAAAACACATAACACAATTGTAAACTATGGCTAACAGTACAAGGACCATCAATGGCCTGATCGTCAATTAAAGATCAAAACACATAACACAATTGTAACACAATTGTAAACAGGAAACTGACCATCGATGGCCTGATATCTCAAATACAAAACACATAACACAATTGTAAATTGTAAATTGTAAATTGTAAATTGTAAATTGTAAACTGACCATCCTCGGTAGCCAGATCGGTAGCGATAGCCTGGGTAGCGTCCGGATGATCGACAGCGGTAGCATCTTCCGCCATAGCCTGATCGACAGCGGTAGCATCTTCCGCCATAGCCTGATCGACAGCGGTAGCATCTTCCGCCATAGCCTGATCGACAGCGGTAGCATCTTCCGCCATAGCCTGATCGACAGCGGTAGCATCTTCCGCCATAGCCTGATCGACAGCGGTAGCATCTTCCGCCATTCTTCAGAGCAGTTCTGGGAGTGAGGAGGGGTGCGAGGCGCGGGAGCGCCGATAACCGCCGGAGTTTATTGCGTTGGGTTTGAGCTATCACCAAACAAGTTATTATCTATAACCTGAAAACATTCGGCACAAGAAACACGACACCGTTTCGACAAAATAGTTACTACCTTGAAAACAGTAAGACACAGTTATATTTTTAGGCGTGTGGTGAATGTCTATTGAGCTTTTTACCTTGATGCGGGAAGAATTTAATTTTTGAGAAGTTGACATCTTTTTGTTGGTTCTGAATCTTAAATTTCCTTATCTCTAGGACAAAAACCTGATGGTGCTGATGCTATTGCTTCAAAAGAAAGGTTAATTGCTTGAAAAAAGAACTACACTACAAGAATAGATGACTTGCGAAGAGAAATGAAGATAACCTTATTAAAGATAATTAATATAACTTAATATCTTTGATACGGGTCATTCTCGGTTGTACCCGTAGAATATATGTATGGTATGTAATATGTATGAACAAGAGAGATATAGCTCAAAGTAGTATTTTATTCATATGTGTTCTTCTTCATGTTAGAGAGAAGGGAGAGCCTTAGCTAGAGAGAGTGTGTAGTGGAAGTGGAGGGCCCCCTAAAGTGAAGGGTTAAAAGCCCTTATATAGGTCAACCCAAGTCGGGTTTGACCTTGACCCGACCCAAATAGGAGCACGGAGCGTACGGTGAGCCTGAACCCAGGGTATATTCCTCATCATGAAGCCCCCCAGTCCGTGCCCTGACGATGAGTTAGCGAGGAAGGATTCGGGCTGGAAAACTGATCACACGGTCCGTGACTTGCGCCGGTTGCCTCGTTAAAAACCTTAGGCTAATAAAAAACCCAATGGGAAAAACTTTAGCTAAGGAAAAAAGGGCACAACGCTAAACGCAGTCTGGTGGACTAAAAAGGGGAGTTGCCCGACCTAGGGGTCGGTTTTGCAACATGATTCGAGAGGTCGAACCTTTACGGGACGAACGACCGGGAAGCTAGCTAAGATCTGGAGATTGGGTTAGCTGCGATCTGGATGTCTACTTTACCGGTCTGCTGACCGGGTTTCTAGGTACGACCGGGAGGTCGGATTTATGCGGGAGCGCGACGAGCTACTACCGATGTAGCCCTTCACTCTCTTAGTTGCGAGAATCGTCAACATAAGATAGTAGATATGATAGTTTTCCGAGTTTGCTTTGCAACTTTAATCGCGATCTGTAAATGAATCGACTGAACTCACGATGCCGATGCATCAAACTATACTTCGGCCGACCGGGCGTAGAGCGCCGTGGTGGCTATGCCATCCTAATCGGGCGTGGAGCACCGGTGGTGGCTATGCCAACCTAACCGGGCGTAGAGCGCTGGCGGTGGCAATGATGCCCACTGGGGGTAGAGCGACGGTGGTGGCTATGCCAACCTAACTGGGCGTAGAGCGCCGACGGTGGCAATAATGCCGACCGAGCGTAGAGCGCCGGTGGTGGCAATGCCTAGCCCCCCGAGTCCGAGCGGCTATGACGGTCGGTCAATTGCCGGTCGGACTGAATGGAAGGAGACGCGAAAGAGACGCGCGTATAGCCCCCCGAGTCCGAGCGGCTATGACGGTCGGTCAATTGCCGGTCGGACTTAGTGGAATGAAACGCGAAAGAAACGCGCATATAGCCCCCCGAGTTCGAGCGGCTATGACGGTCGATCAGTTGCCGTTCGGACTTAGTGGAAAGAAACGCGAAAGAAACGCGCATATAGCCCCCCGAGTCCGAGCGGCTATGACAGTCGGTCAATTGCCGGTCGGACTACAAGAAGAAGAGGGGAACGCGAAAAGACGCGTGTATAGCCCCCCGAGTCCGAGCGGCTATGACGATCGGTCAATTGCCGGTCGGACTACAAGAAGAAGAGGGGAACGCGAAAAGACGCATGTATAGCCCCCGAGTCCGAGCGGCTATGACGGTCGGTCAATTGCCGATTGGACTATAAGGAGAAGACGACATTGTGGTCGTTCGGGCAACAAAGGCCGTAAGTTTAAGCGACATTGTGGTCGTTTGGGCAACGAAGGCCGTAAGTTTTAGCGACATTGCGGTCGTTTGGGCAACAAAGGCCGGAAGTTTAAGCGACATTGTGGTCGTTTGGGCAACAAAGGCCGGAAGTTTAAGCGACATTGTGGTCGTTTGGGCAACAAAGGCCGGAAGTTTAAGCGACTTTGCGGTCGTTACAAGTTTAAGCGACTTTGCGGTCGGTACAAGTTTAAGCGACTTTGCGGTCGGTCTTGTCCTTGTGGGTCGAGAGACTAGAATTGCCTACTTAGTAGGACTTGGTGCCGGGATTTTTCCCGGGCTTAACAGTGCCGGTGGTGGCGTGGCCAACCCGACCGGGCTTCTTAGTGCCGGTGGTGGAAATACCAACCTAACCGGACTTGTTACAACTAATTTTATTACAATTTTTCTAAGTAGAAAGCTATGGCCTATACAAATCATAATTTAATACAATTTTCTAAGTAAAGGCCTATAACTTCTACGAGTTGTAATATAGCCTATACAATTTTTAGTACTACACTAAAATGTTACACACAGTAACAACTTTGCACGGCTACAAGTCGGTACTACACTCAAAACTCGTAATAACGTTTAGGCCTTTCGCCCTCTTCAATATTTGGATGTAGCCTGCCAACTTTGAGAAGTCCCATGAGACCATGTCCGGTCGACGGGAAGTCCAACTTTGAGAAGTCCCACTTCATCATTCAAAGTTTGGTACTCCAGCTGTAGACTAATGATTACGAGCTGCCAAGAACGGTGGCATCCACGCATTTTTCATTTCTCTTTTCTTCCATTGTCTCGGTTGCCACACAGTTCGCATGCATTCTTTCTGCCCCGCTTTTCTGAAATCCACCGTCGCCCAGCACTAATGAACGCTCTTAGTGACTGACCACTTGCCTCGACAGAGGTGGATCTGAAATTTAGCCGGCCAGATAATGATGAGATTTTCTGCGTTCAATTCCGGCTGTTAACTTGGAAGTCGGACGGAGAAACTATCTGCGATGGTCACCCGGGATCCCTTAATGGCTTTCATGCATGCATAACTTGGAGTTGACCGGAAAGCCGGAAGCTGACTCGATCAAGAGCATTTGAGATTGAATCGATCAGGAGCTCTGTGTTGATCGGGGGTTCAACGGTTCGCCGGTCTGGGATGTTGATCGGAGGTACCGGACGGTGGTTGATTAACGTCCTCGCGTGATGGGGAGATACACTCCAACTGATTGGCGGATTTATTACGGCCGGCGAGGGTTCTAGATATATGCTCGGCGTTAGTTCCTCATAGCGGAGAGGCCTGGAGCTGCTCGGTTGCATTAGCTTGGGAAAACATGAGTAATGAGGTCGATGACATCGATCGGTGACTGCAGTAGTGACCTGAGAACTGGCCCGTCGGCGAGAAAAAATAATACAATTCTAGTTTACGGCCATGACTAATACAATTTGTAATTTTAAAAATTACAATATTTACGATCCTCTCTTAATCTTGAAAGCTTTAGAAAATCTGCCCCTAGCTTCGAACAAGAACTTTCAAGGTCAGATGAAACTTGCCACGAGACTACGTGACTCCCGGCGTACGATCGACCACATATATAAAACAATGAGCAAAAAATAAAAACTTGGCTTGCTACGGAGCTTGGAGATCACCGTGGATGAAGCCAGTCAGGCGATGAAAATGTGTCGGTCGGATGAAGGGACCTTCACACTTCAACAACCGATCGGGAACGCCACCGGTTCCTCCATTGTGATCGGAGTTGTCATAGGCTGCCAAGTGATGAAGTTGGCTTTCAATCTTGATCAACATGGTGATTGGTAACAGGGAACAGGAATAGACGAAGGTGTCATGTGCACGAAGTTTTATGATTTTTCAGCAGTTCTACCAATTAACCCGACCAAAACTAAAGCTAACTGCAGTGTAACCGATCGGCACCGCCGAGGGATGAGGTCAGGGACTCTGTTGAAAAACTGCTCGAGGAACGATTCCAGTGGGTGGCAGTTCGGGAAGCTTGGTATGGTGAAGCTTGGATTCGCTGCTGGTTGGAGAAGATGTGCAGAAACAAATGAGGATGTCACATGCGTGACACTTTCTGATTTACCTAGCGACTCTCACACTTAACTCGACCAGAATTAAGGTGACTTCGTAGCGTAGCTGATCGGCGACCTTCCACGCTCGGAAACAGTTGCACCCACCATCCACTCCGAGAAATCATGCAACTCTGGTCGACACGGCGAGCTCGGGGCACAATGATTCGTCCGTGCTCGGGCTCTGGTTCGGATCCGGGGACGACAACCGGAGATGAAATATTGTGCCCGGGAGACCGACCGCAGAGAAGAGGATTTAGCAGAGGCGGTGATTTACAGACTGCTCGACGACGGTTGCGTGGTGATTTACAGACTCCTGATCTCGGCTTCATCTCTGACTTGTGATCTGAGTTGATTCTTGTTGTTTCGAGACTCGGCTTCAACTTTTGCCTTTCCCTGCACGCTGAAAAGCGGATGGCGACGACGGCGCTGGCATCGCGATCAGCAGGGACGGCGGAGGGCGTCGGTGGTGCATAACCGTTGAGGCGTGCATGGCATTTCTTCCTATATATTGTGAGAGCTTGGAAGATTTTTCAGCCCCTTTTGCCTTCATCCGACCGGTCATATAAATATAGCTGGAGAAAACAACAGAATGAGCAATACTGCGTAGTGGTTGTTGCACTGACCTAACAGCTTGCTTGCCTGGGTTCAAACCCTACCACTCTTCTGGAACTTCTTTCAAAGAAATTTTGCCCTCCCCCTTTTGCCTTCATCCCATACCACAACAAATCAAGAACGGTGAAAATGATACAAGAAGCAGAGTGGTGGAGTGGTTGGGGTACCAGCACAACTGCTTGGGTTCAAGCCTTCCACTCCCAGAATATCTTCTCATTTTTTATTATTTTTAAATTATGGTAGGAACGTAACTCTTCGTCATGATCCCCACGGACGGCGCCAAAATGATACGGGTAATTCTCGGTTGTACTCGTAGAATATATGTATGGTATGTAATATGTATGAACAAGAGAAATATAGCTCAAAGTAGTATTTTATTCATATGTGTTCTTCTTCATGTTAGAGAGAAGGGAGAGCCTTAGCTAGAGAGAGTGTGTAGTGGAAGTGGAGGGCCAGTCGGGTTTGACCTTGACCCGACCCAAATAGGAGCACGGAGCGTACGGGGTATATTCCCCATCAATCTTGAAAATCTGGAAGGTACAATGAAGACCCAAAGGAAAATCCTACTATCATACCCTTTAAAGTTTTTATATATATATAGAGAGAGGTGGGGGGGGGGGGGGGGGGGGGAGGAGATATATAGAGGTAGAGATGTGTCAATGTTATTCGAAAATTAAGGATTTGGATAATTTGATTGCATCAAACATGTGGGATTCCACTTGCATATTGACGAGATAAAATTTATCTCTTCACCTAATGAAATATATTCAAGAAGACAACTATGGACAAGTAGTTGCACTCTATTTTAAGAGAGCGGACCATTCTTTGGAGATGTTTCATATGTTATATGATGATTGCAGTGATTTGGACCGTAAATGTAGTAAGGTAGAAGTGTATGTTGACCATGAGATTCAAGAAGCATAATTGGTTCTTTATTTTTTATTTACCTGCTTCTGCACCGGGAAAAAAACTGAAATGTGAAATTTGAATACCACATGACTTTTAAAGATTCTTTAAAAGTTTTAATCGAATACCACACGACTTTTAAAGACTCTTTAAAAATCTTGATTGAATACCGCCTGACTTTTAAAGACTCTCTAAAAGTTTGAACTGAATACTTCCAAACTTTTAAAGTTCATAAAAGTCTTTAAAACTCTATGAAAGTCATGATTGAATACACCCCCTTATTGTCATGATGGATTGATATTAGAAGTGCGAATGAGAAGAGTATGAATTTGATCAGTTAAATGTGATTGGAATATTATTGAACATAGTTTCAATTTTGGGCAGAGATTTTCATTGTTAATTTGTATTAGAGCATCCTTATCAGTTGAGATTATTTCTCAGTTATTTGTGAGTCCCAGCATCCACCTCATCCTCTATCATCTCATTTAATTACAAAAAACTATTCTCCACATCAATTTTGAGTTATTTCTCAGTTTTGTATGCACCCACTATTTAACCCACTATATTTTAATTATTTCTCTTACTTATTGGGACCACAAATATATCATACTTTGCCGGAGAAATATTTTTGAAATAACTCATCCCCACATCAGCTATAAATTTTGAGTGGAGAGAATTCATGTAGAAATAACTCCTAAATAACTACTAGTGTGGATGTTCTTATTGACATATGTTATTTTTCATTGCAAGAATCTAAGGTCAAGTTGGAAAGAATTTGACCTAAGATTCTTGCAATGAGAAATAACATATGTGAATAATACAAATTTAAAATGAAAATCTTTGGTTGAAATTGAAGCTATGTTTAGGAAGAATCTGAGGTCAAGTTAGCCCTCCACTAGAGGAGTATTTATGACGTTAGCACGTGTTACAAGGAGTTGACTTTGAGGGTATCATTATGGGTGTTGCTATTTGCACCACCCTTTGACTAAAATAGTGTATAAAGAACATTGAAAATATAAAATAGTGATAATTTATAATAAATACATAGGTGGTGCAAATAGCCTAATGGGTGGTCAAAATGCTATTTGCACCACCTTAATAAAACTGCATTTATTAGATTTAAGTAATAATTAATTAATTCAAAATTTAGTTCCTTAAAATTAAAAAAAAAAAAAAAAAAAAGAAGGAAGGAAACCATCGCCTTCTTCGGCGAGAAGGCGATGGACATGCCTTCTCGCCGGAGAAGGCAACCAACCCACTGGGTTGCCTTCTCACCGGAGAAGGCGAGGGGTTTAACTTTTTTTTTTTTTTTTTTCTAAATTAATAATTTGATTGTAAAAAAAAAAATATAAAATAAATATTAGTCTTTGATCACATTAAATGATGGTGGTGCAAATAGCACTTTTTTATTAGCACCATCTATAAAGTGGTTTGACCTATTAAATATGTGGTGCAAATAGTAAAATAGGTGGTGTGAATAGAATTTCCCATCATTATAACCCATTACATAATTACTTTGACCATGATCATAACTAAATTGTAGACATCTCTTGTCTTTGATAGGCGCATCGTCCCTAAGACTATGGTCGATGGATCGTCCAGTCATCCTCATTGGCTTTTGTTCAAGTTTGACCTTCACACTTGTTCTATGCTCCTTTATGTTGTTTGACATTTTCTCGCTATTGGGTTAACCCGCATTAGTTCAGTCCACTAGAATATAATTCATCAAATTGTATTTAAAATCTCTAGAAAGATTTATTTATTTTAAAAAGTAATTTCTTATTTCCACCATCAAGTTTTAGAAATGATTTTTTATTAACATGTTTAACCGCATAATTCACTGTTCACATCTTGAGAAAGATCTACTATACTAATAAGAGACCAAGAGAGTTAGGCCTATAATGGGTATAAAAAATGGCAGTCAAGTTTTTTAATCAAATGAATGGCTCAGATTGATCAGATTTTAATTTTTTCTTAAGATTTACTAATTTATCCTTAATGAATATGATTATCCGTTAATTGTTCCATTAAATATTATCTTTTCCGTTAATTTCTGTTAGTTCACCGTTAACTTATTCATTGATTTCAATAAGAAAGGTCTTAAGTTCGAAGTTCGAACCCCATCCCAATCAAAGTTGGCATATTTAGTACTCTATTTTACTTTTATTAAATTAATTAAATAATAATTTAGTAGTTATAACAAAAAATAATACATATGCATTTCGATCTTTAATTTAGAATTATGTATCTACAATTTTTTTATTCAAAAAAATTATTCATTATCAATAAATTAAATAAGAGAAATAATTTCATTAGTTATATTGTCTTTATTTTTCTCCAATATAAAAATTCTTTACATTCAGATTCATCAATTGATTATATTCGCTACATTGTCCCTACAATGTCTTTATAAAAAAAAAATATTCATTATCAATAATTTAATTAAGAGAAATAATTTTATTATATTATATTATCTTTATTTTTCTCGAATGTAAAAATTCTTTACATTCAAATTCATCAATTGATTATATTCAATACATTGTCTATTATCTTTTTTTGTTTTTAAAATTAAATATCAAAGTTATAATACAAAATAATGTTATATATTTATTTACCAAGTATTTTATTAATACCATGAAAAATTTAAGAAAAATATAATTAATAAAGTCAATCATATTAACTACTTGAGGAATTTGTTGACAAAGGGAGTATTCAAATCACACAACAAATTGAAGTGAGAACTATCTCGTAATGTCATTGTTTGACAATCAGTAGTTAGCGGTTAGCGTTAGCGGATTATATTAGCTGATTTGACCAGCGAATTATATCAACGGTTGATAAAAAGATATTTGAAAAAGTTAGCTTTTTAGATTAACATGTACAATGACCTAAGGGTATACATATTATAATAATAATAATAATAATAATAATAATAATAATAATAATAATAATAATAATAATAATAATAATAATAATGAAACTAATAATAATAATAATAATAATAATAATTAAAAAAAAAATATAATATATAATTAAGTCAATCATATTAACTACTTGGGAGATTTATTAACAAAAAGAGTATTCAAATTACACAACAAATTAAAGTGGAAAATTACCTCGCAATGTCCTTGTTTGACAATCAACAATTAGCTCTTAAATATTAGTATATATTTAAAATTTTACGCCCTAATTTTTATTTGCTCTCCCTTATGTCCCGTATTTGGTTTCAATCATACCTATACAATTATTTTATTGACAATTATAATCAATCTTGACTATATTATCTTGCATTTGTAAATTTAGAATTACCTATTTAAATACACAAATTCAACATTCAATTATTTATGCATGAACAATTCTAATATAATCCTGCCTTGATATACTTTAAAGTACTTATTAAAAAAAAACATTGGGCATTATCTCAATCGCGCAATGCGCGTAAAAAACTAGTACTTTTATATGGTTCCAACAAGGTGGTAGTGAGGGCTCATATCATGTATCCCGCTCATCACATTTCAAGTTGTAATAAAAAAATCACTTTTAATCCGTAGTTGTCTAATGTTCATATTACAATATGTCACACAACTCGTAATAAAATAGCCCATGAATCACTTGTTAGGTTCGGGACTATTTTACATCACAAATTTTAAATCTCCACTTATCGTTCTAGTTCATTTATTTTGAAATTCAGAATTAAAAAGATTTAATCACTTATTTTTTGTCAGGTTGACGTTGGTTGACTTAAATTCTATAAATTGTTGTGATTTTAGCATTGTGTAATTAAAAAGAAAAAAATGTGGTTTTCTTTTTAAATAATTAGTTAATGTTAAAGAGTCAATATAATGAGACTCCATGTCTCCATTAAAAGAAAAAAAATAATTTTGATAGTTATGGTTAGTCCAAACACTGTCTCTGTCTGTCTCTCTCCCTTGGCCCTGGCTGTTAACCTCAGCAGCTTCTCCCACCTGCGTTTCCTGCAATTTAATATTCAGATCAAAGCGTTCATTTTCTCTGCTCTTTGAATATATCTCCATTATTACACTTAGATTCTGCTGATCCCTAGTTGCTTCACTTTCCCCCTAATCTCTCTCTATAATATGCATAATATGCATATGTGTGTTTGTGTATTTGTGCATATATATCAGCAGGGCTGTTCGTCCGCCATTCAGTAAAGTGAAGTTCACTCCAGAGATTCCTCGCTCGATCCGTCGCTTCCTTGTTATACTCACTGGAAATCACGCTATCCGCTTCACTTCCGCGTTGCACTGCGACTATAATCCGCCGTTTTCCTAGTGTTTGAGCTCCGGAAATCGTGGTGAGCTTGTAAATTGGGTTAATTGATTGGTAGATGATTGCTGCATGGGATGGGAGGGCTCTATGGGCTTGGTAATGGATTGGATTTGGGATGCGGTTTTAAGTAGAGTTAGGGCTTGTACTTCAGTTCTCACATTGCGGATAGGATGAATTCGGATGTTGGGAGAACTGGTGGACCTGTTGAAAGGGACATTGAGCAGGTAACTTTATGATCTTTTGTGTGCAAATTGGTGTCTTATTGTTGTTGTTGTTGTTCCGGAGTATTTACCATTACCAATCTATAGCTCTGTTTAAGTTACCGGCAATACTTGTCTGCGGGAAAATAAATAAAATTGAGAAATAATCGACTGGAAAGCTGATAAAATACTCCCTAGCTCATACATTGATTGTCACAGTTCATTCCTGTCTTCTTTTCAATAATGCCCACAAGTGGCAAGCTCAAGGCTTCTACGTATAATATATTGTGGCATTAGTACCTTGTTGAGGTAAATCTTCTCTTGAACATTGTGGACTCCTTGTTTGTATCAGATGACAAGTGATTGATGCTAGATAGCAAGGAATGTTCCTTGGAATGACAAACCTAAGGGATTTAGGTAAAATTTGGTTGTAAAAAGTGTTCCTACATACACAAATAAAGAGTTAATTTTGGATTAGAGACTTACCATATGGTTACATAGTGAATTAACAAGTAAGAATAGCTAATTTACATTTACATTGACTTGAGTTACAAGTTAGAAATTGACATTCTATCTCTTTTTATTCATTATAATTGTTTCCCCTTCTCCTTAACACATTTGAATATGAGATTACCAGTCAAATTCTCAAATGATTATCTGAATTCTAGATAGTTAAGGGCTGTGAAATGAATATATTTGAAATTGAGATACAAATAGAATGTAAAATTGGGCAGCAGTGCATACAACATTTTGCCTGGATGTCTACTGCTCATCAGAGGCACTGTACTATTGCGAAATTGACAACTTTACCATGTAATCTCTTTTCCAGATAGAGAATTAAAAAACTAAGCAGTTGAATTCTGAAGTTCCAGAGAGTGGCAAGGAGAGATATTCACATGTTTTTCTTTATTTTTATTTGTATTTTTTAAGTACAAGTATTTAACCTCTTAAAACTTCTTTATCTCCCTTTCTTTTGAGAAAGTTACATGCTTATTTTCTGTCTGGGTTAGGATTTGGTTATTTTAATTAGGTTATTGCTGATGTTTTCAACAGGCTGTAACTGCTCTTAAGAAGGGGGCACACTTGCTCAAGTATGGAAGAAGAGGAAAACCCAAGTTTTGTCCTTTCCGTTTGGCAAATGTAAGTTTTATTCCTAGACACATTCTTATTATCACTTTCCTTTTACTAATTGTTATTAATTATTTTGATAGGTTGCACTTGTATTACTTTGTGTTCTCTTTGATCTTTATTCATGTCATTTCCTTTGGTGAAATGTCAACATTGTACATGCTTTAATGTCATTTCCTTTCTTAAAATGGGGACTGACAAGCTGAGTTGTTCTCTTTATTACAAGATACAGTTAGGTCTGTTCTTTTGGTAATTAATGTTTAAGGTCCTATTTAACAATATATGCTCTTTTATATAATATCTGTTGGGTATTAACCAAGCATATTTATTTGCCAGCTAATGTTGGAGATATCCTATGCTATGCTAAACTAAAATAAGATAGTATGCCACTGTAGTCAATTTAAAAGTTTCCACAAGCAATTAAACATGTTTCCAGGCTGTTATCTCCATTTGGCATACCTGTAATTAACCTGAACTAGTTCTTGGGAAATTAGCTTTCAACAAGTTGTCCACATGATAAAGAGTTTGATCCCCTATGATTTGATGAATGTTATTGGCACTTCCCAAGTTGGGTATCTGTTTTTTTTTTTTTTTTTTTTTTTTTTTTTTTTTTTTTTTTTGTATTTATTTATTTTGGGTACCATGACCCCCCCCCCCTCTCTCTCCCCCCCAGTATTGGTAGCCATTGGGTTTGACTAATCATGTATTAAGCTGCCCCCAAATCCTATGGGAGCTCTCCCAAGTCCCAATGCATATTGCTCTCGTGCTTGTTGAAAGCGAAAGCACAGCAAAGTGGTCGGCTTAATGACAAAGTGAATGCGATTAAAATTGCATCATGTCACTTTAGTGAAGTAATGAAAAACATAAAAGCACAGCAAAGTGGTCGCCTTAGATTGAAATGATCGAGGTATAAAGCAATCACTTAAAAAACTTACTCAAATCTCGATATAGTGCTTGGCAACTCCATAGTGTCCGACCATCATTTGGTGACTCCATAACTTTTGGCAACCTGTCGGAGACTTCATAGCTTCTGGTTTGAATTGGTCATCCTCTAAGAGGTATGCTACTTCAGCTAAGAGAGTTGAGTCCAGCTTCCAATGATCCTAATCTCTTCTCCTTCGTTCACCCATAGCTTCTGGCAAGAATCCTCTAAGAGGTATGCCGAATGCTACTTCAGCTAAGAGAGTTGACTCCATAGCTTCCAACGACTCTAATCTCTTCTCCTTTGTTTTCTTGGAAGAAGTTTGGTTATCGCTCAATCGCTGTGCTTTTCTTTCACTCTTTCTTCATTGTTTGCTTCTTCACTCTTTGTCTCTCTCTGCACACTGTGTGTGGACAAAAAGAGATGGCCACAAAGAGTGGGTGGTAAGTGGTGGGCAGTGCACACTCTAGGTGATTTTTTTTTTTTTTTTTTAAATTAAATAAATAAACCTTAATTAATGCATTCAATATAGTGTTTCATTAATACTTTAATATGTGTTAGATAAATAACAGTGACCAATAAATAATGGAATATTATGTTAATATGATTCTATTATTATTATTTTTATTAACTGTAGAATTTTGTACAATTGTCAAAAGGAATCATTTTGTTGCTTAATGGTATACATCAATGATTAAGGATGTCATACACCTGTTGATCTGTATTGTTATAAACTGGTATCAACTACAGTATTATTTATTTATTTTTTTTTTGTCTTAAAAATTGCATTTATAAACTATTTTTATATCATTCTAGATTATAATATTTAATTTTGACACATTGTGTGTCTTTTTATACAAAAATGATGCTTTGCTTTGTGCTTTATAGTGAGATAGACCCCTGTCGTTCTACTGTGCATTTCGTTTTAAAAACTTTGGTTGCTCTATTCACAAGGCTTGAACCTGAGACCTTGCTTATGTGGAACCAAACTCCTTCCACTTGGACAATAGGTCTTCGATAAGGACCTGCTTTAAGTGGTTGTTTTATGGATTGCTAGACTTCTCTTACATTAGACATCATGCTATCAACTTTTCCAAACAGAATATTCGTATGTGGTTGGTAGAATTGATTCAAATTTGAGTCATTGCATTCTTTAATTTGCTTCTTTGTGTTAACTTCTGCTGAAAGTCTATCCCAAAGGTGTTATATTTTGTTTAAAGAGCATATCATCTAATCTTTGCCCATTTTGAGAAGGAGCCTTGTATCTTTCGAGTAGCAGTCCAAATATCTTTGACAAAACAGATTGGCCCCAGGATGTATAGTGATGAAGTTTTCTATAGGAATTGTGTCCTTACTGAAAAAGACTAGCATGTAACTGTATGTATGGATGCAACTTTAATTTTTGTTTCCTATTTTATGGTGTTCTTTAGTTTACTATAGGTTTCAGTGTTATGAATTATATCCAAGTTGATTCTCTTTTGAAGGACTTCTTTCTTGTTTTCTGGTTTTCTGATATTTGTACTCAGCATTCATTTTCAAAGTCTTCGATGTAATTTTGGTTGTTGTTTCAGGATGAGTCTGCTCTAATATGGATTTCAGGCAAAGAGGAGAAATATCTTAAACTGAGTCATGTCTCCAGAATAATTTCTGGACAGCGCACTGTAAGTTTCTCACTGTCAGGACTCAGGATGCTCTATATTTCTATCTATCATGATATAACGAGCTTAAGAGAATTTTATAGCTTAATCATAAAACAGTGTATGCTGCGTATTTTACAGAAGTGATTAGCACATTTTTTTTCCCCATAAATAACAAGCTGCTTAATGAGTTGCATGCCAAATGTGCCAAATAAAATTGTAACTCAGTGAATACTAATCTACAAATTATTAATTTTATATTTTCAATCCCACATCATAAGTTTTTTTAGTAAAGTCTGGATTATGTTATTTGATTATTCTAAGCATATTAATATTCTTTGCTAGCCAATTTTTCAAAGATACCCAAGGCCTGAGAAAGAGTACCTACCAGTCATTTTCCCTGATATACAACGACAGATCTTTGGATTTGGTAAGAGTTTCAATCTAGCTTAGCCATCGGCCATCGCCTTCTTTTCTGGTTAAAGTGTTGACTGCAACTTTTGTGTTCTTTCTCTTCTCTGTATTTATTCTAGATATGTAAAGACAAAGATGAGGCAGAGGTCTGGTTTAGTGGCTTGAAGGCATTGATTTCACGTGGTCATCAGCGAAAATGGAGGACAGAATCAAGAAGTGATGGGATCTCTTCAGGTGCTACTAGTCCCAGGACGTACACACGAAGAAGTTCTCCATTGCATTCTCCATTTGGTAGTGGTAATAGCTCACAAAAGGTATATACTGTGAAAGTAGAAAGGTTTTATTGTATTCTTCTATGCATACAAGTGTGTACAGAGGACCTAAATATTTATATAAACATGTTTGGCTAAGCCCATTACTACACGGATTAGGACTAGGATTACTGCTAGGGTTAGGTCTAATACATTCATCATAACGCGATATATATATATATATATATATATATATATATATATTGAATTAGTTTCTACCTCTGAAGCAGGATCTTGGTGATCAGCTAAGACTTCGTAGTCCTTATGGAAGCCCTCCAAAAAACGATTTGGACAAGGCTTTTTCAGATGTGATATTGTTGCCTCCCAAAGTGTTTTTCCCTTCAGATTCTGCTAGTGGTTCTATACATTCCTTGTCTTCTGGAGGCTCAGATGGAATGCATGGTCACATGAAGGCAACAGGAATCGATGGTTTTAGAGTAAGTCTTTCAAGTGCCGTTAGTTCATCAAGTCAAGGTTCTGGGCATGATGATGGTGATGCCTTGGGGGATGTTTTTATTTGGGGTGAAGGTATTGGGGATGGTGTAATGGGTGGTGGACCCCACCGTGTTGGAAGCTCTTTGGATGTCACACTGGATTCTTTATTGCCTAAGGCTTTAGAATCTGCTGTTGTATTAGATGTGCAGAATATAGCTTGTGGTGGACGCCATGCTGCACTAGTGACAAAGCAAGGAGAGATGTTCTCCTGGGGTGAAGAATCAGGAGGCAGGCTTGGGCATGGCATTGATGCAGATGTTTTGAATCCAAAGCTTATAGATGCCCTCAGCATTTCAAACATAGAGCTTGTTGCTTGTGGTGAATATCATACCTGTGCTGTAACACTTTCTGGTGATCTGTATACTTGGGGTGATGGTCATTTTGGTCTTGGGCATGGGAATGAAGTGAGTCATTGGGTTCCAAAAAGAGTAAATGGGCCTTTGGAGGGCATCCATGTCTCATTTATCTGTTGTGGTCCTTGGCACACTGCTGTTGTAACCTCTGCTGGGCAATTGTTTACTTTTGGTGATGGAACCTTTGGTGTTCTTGGCCATGGAGATAGAAAAAGCATTTTTAAACCTAGGGAAGTGGAATCTCTCAAGGGACTTCGAACTGTACGAGCAGCTTGTGGTGTTTGGCATAGTGCTGCTGTTGTAGAAGTCATGGTTGGAAACTCAAGCTCTAGCAATTGTTCATCCGGAAAACTATTTACATGGGGAGATGGTGATAAAGGTCGACTTGGACATGGTGACAAGGAATCAAGACTTGTGCCCACCCGTGTTGCTGCTCTTGTTGAACCCAACTTTTGCCAGGTTGCTTGTGGACACAGCTTGACTGTTGCTCTAACCACTTCAGGTCAAGTATACACTATGGGTAGTCCTGTTTATGGCCAGTTAGGAAATCCTCAAGCTGATGGAAAATTTCCATGTCGTGTTGAAGCAAAAATTGCAAAGAGTTTTGTTGAGGAGATAGCTTGTGGTGCTTACCATGTTGCTGTGTTGACTTCCCGAACTGAAGTTTACACGGGGAAAGGGTGCAAATGGAAGATTGGGTCGCGGGGATATTGATGACAGAAATTCACCAACTTTAATTGAAGCTCTAAAAGACAAGCAGGTCAAAAGCATTGCTTGTGGTACCAATTTTAATTTACTGCAGCCATCTGCCTTCACAAATTAAATGGGTTTCAGGGGTTGATCAATCTGTGTGTTCTGGATGCCGACTTCCATTTAATTTTAAAAGGAAACGGCATAACTGTTATAATTGTGGGCTTGTATTTTGTCATTCATGCAGCAGCAAGAAATCTCTGAGGGCATCAATGGCACCAAATCCTAATAAATCATATCGTGTATGTGATAATTGCTTTTTTAAATTGAAAAAAGCTGCTGAAACTGATGCTTCATGTTAGTAGAAGAGGAAGTATGGATCAGGGGATAAATGATGTTATTGATAAAGAGGAGAGGAGAAGTTGGATACAAGGTCCCGTTCTCATCTTGCTAGGTTTTCTTCAATGGAAACCTTTAAACAAGGTGAAGTCCGCACTTCCAAGCAAAAGAAAAAGTTGGAATTCAATAGCAGTCGTGTATCACCTATTCCAAATGGTAGCTCACAATGGGGAACCCTCAATGCCTCCAAATCTTTTAATCCGGTGTTTGGTTCATCTAAGAAGTTCTTTTCAGCTTCTGTTCCTGGATCAAGAATCATTTCTAGAGCAACATCTCCAGTATCAAGACAGGCAAGTCCACCTCGTTCTACTACACCAACCCCAACTCTAGGCGGACTCACTTCGCCAAAGATTGTACTCGATGATTCTAAGAAGACAAATGATAACCTTAACCAAGAACTCATTAGATTGAGAGCACAGGTAAGCATCTTACTGTTCTACCATTTCCCAATAGTGCAACTTTCTCATTTTACTGTAAGATTATTTCATGTGGATCTCTTAAGGCTTGTTTGGTGCAAAAAAAGAAAAACTCATTCCCTTTGTTTTGTTTATCCCAAAAATTGGGATAATTTGTCCCACTGCCTCCCCACCTTTATTATAATCCCCACATTTTAGATTGGGTGTTGTAATCCCAAATCCATTAAAATGAACCAATCACAGGATTAGGTTATCCAATTCTCCCTAATCCTATGAACAAAACTACTCAGAGGCTTTTGACAGTAATACTTGGATCCCCAGTTGTTTCGAAATCACAGTTAAAATCCCTTTGGTTTCAGCTTGCATTTCAGTCAGTCAATCAGGTCTTTCATGCAAAATAATGATATGATGATAAATTTATTGCATTTTCATTTAAAAAGTAACTATAAATTCAAATAATCTTTGTATTTGGTTATAATAGGGTTAATTTTACTTTACCCACTTGTTATTAGAGTTTAGTCATATTTTATAAGCACTTAGCTTAGCTTAGCTTGAATTGTCAACATTTACAGTTAATTATTTCATTAAAAATATTATTATTTCATTATTTTACCCCTAAATGACATGCAAAAGGAATGGGTGAGTTCATGCTCCAAAGCTTCATTTCCAATGACATATTTGGCATAATTTGTTCTTTAGATAAGTTTCGACTAACAGGCACTCAAAATGGTTACATTGTGGTGTATGATAAGGAGAAGAATTGCTTCAATAAAGTTCATTGGGACACTTGGGACATCTGGGTCATGAAGGATTATAAGTTTGAATGGGAAGTTCACTGTGAGCTTGAGTGAACTATCAGAATAGGGATCTTGATACGCACCCAAAATAAGAGATGGTTTACTCAGAAAAAAAGGAAGGTTGCAAATCAGGCAAATCAGAATATACAAGGAAGGCTTAACTCAAGGGATTTGACAAAAATAAATAGAGGCATAATCATCTCAACAATCATCTCCACAATCATCTCCTTTCTATAAGAGTTAATTACCGATTTGGTCCCTTGACTATTGTGAAATTACCAATTTGGTCCTCGACTATATTTCTTACCCAATTAAGTCCTCCAACTATAAAAACTTTAACCAATTTGGTCCTTTGCTTGGGCAGCCGTCAACCTGCTGTTTAATGTGAGGGTAGTTTCGGAATTTATACTTTGACTGGAATTTCGCTCAAGGGTTGGCCGTCAAGAACGTGGAGGAGAGGTTACAGACGTTAGGAAGCAAGTTAACATCACCCACGCGCCTAATTTGTGCTCCGTGCTGGCGCCGGCGTTTCTCCCGCAAGCGGCGCAGAGTTTCGCGAAGTGCAGGAAGCTTCATTGAGAGACATACTGAAAAGTTTATTACAGTGTTCTAGGAGAATGTTTCATTCCAGAAGAGAAAGGAAAAAGAATTAATATACTAGCATGGCTACAAGCACGTGACATTGACTGCTCCTAACAAACATTGTGCTGAGCTAGAGTCTTGTTGGGGTGTGAGTTGCTGCGACTACATATACCTCTGTATATCTCTTGTTACAGAGGGACTTCACCAGCGGCAAGAAAATCCTGCCGGCGTTTGCGGACACGGAGGGAATCACCGGCGCTAAAAGAGCCTCGCTGAACACCAAGCTGTAGCCTAGCCCCAGGGAGGAGCTGCCGAAGAGCGAGACGAAACTCGGCTTACACAAGTCAGATAACGGTAGAAGATAATCTAAAGAGAATCTACTATCAGTACCTGCCACTCCTCAAATCCTTGCAGACTTCCAGGGTTCAATTTCTTGATAGCAACAATCATCCCACTACCGGGTTTAGATGGTGCAAGCGTGTTCTCATCAACCCATCCTTTAAACACTGTCCCAAAACCTCCAGTCCCCAAAATGTAAACCTTCAAATTTGGTGTAGGCAAAATTGTTCCATTCGCATTTGAGTCTTCACTCTCAGTCGAACTGTAAATCTCCAAATTTGGTGTAGGTAGACATTTTCCATTGGCATTTCTACCCTCACTCTCTGCTCCTGAAAGCTATCTATAACCACCAATTCTGCTCAGTGCAGAAAATGCAGTAGAGCCTTTATTGTTGCTTGGCAATGCCCCTATATGCAAAATATTACAGACAGTAATGTAAAAGATCAAGTATTTATGGCTTTTAATTCAAAAGAACAAGCCACAACATAGAAAGCTCGACTTTCCAGTTTGGAAGTTGCGACAACATAGAAAGCGCGATTAGCCAAGGGATGGGGTCGCCGAAGGCGGAGAACACGGCGGAGAACATGTGGGTTTTGATGATTCCGACGATGGTGGCCAGGAATCAGTATAAATGGCGCAGCCGCGCAGGGCTAATGAAAATTCCTAAACTACCTTCCCATTAAACTGCAGGTTGACGGCTGTCTGAGCAAAGGACTAAATTGGTTAACGTTTTCATAGTTGAAGGAGTTAATTGGGTAAGAAATATAGTCGAGGATCAAATTGGTAATCTCACAATAGTCAGAGGACCAAATTGGTAATTAACTCTTTCTATAATTATTTATTTCCTAGCACTATAAATTAGAATCTCTAGATGAGAGTAAATCATCCAATAATCTTCCTTAGTCTTTAAGCTTTAGTAGCTAGGCAAGAGCCTAAAACTCTTGTGGGGCAAGAGCCTAAAACTCTTGTTGGGGAAAGTCTTGTGACTTCCTGTTTCTTTTCTTCAGTTTCTAGTCAATCAAAATACCTCCTTGTTCTTTTCTCTAACAAATTGGTCCGACCTGCCGTTGGATGGCGAACACACGAGATTCCCGCATAGAGACGTTAGAGAAGAACCAAGATGCAATCCGTACTGAGTTGACTACATTGACCGATCGATTTACAGCCATAGAAGATTCTGTGGCTAGGATGTCTGATCTCATCGCTCTCTCCTTCCAAGGCGGAGGGCACAACAATGCCAGTACTTCATCAACTTCCATCCCAACGCCGAATTCAACCTCTCTTCCAGAATATGTTCAGCCGGACAACACCTCGCTGCCCATTAGAAAAACAGAACTTCCTACATTTGAAGGCACATATCCGATTGGGTGGTTAGCTAGAGTGGAGCAGTACTTTGCCATTCATCACACCCGAGAGGATTTGAAGGTCCCAACAGCTTTCGTTAGTATGGAGGGGGCAGCTCTACATTGGCTCCAATGGCTACAACAACAACAACCCACTCTTGGACTAAATTCACACATGACCTTTTGGAAGAATTTGGCGACGAATTGCCTGGGCCACCGTTTGAACAGCTTGCCGCTCTTCGTCAAACGGGCTTGGTGGATGAATTCATCGCTGCGTTTCGAGCTCGCATTGCCCAAATTCCTGGACTTGCTCCTCACATTCAATTAGGGCTTTTTCTCAATGGCTTGAAACCTGCAATTCGGGTGCGGCTTCGACCGAATGATGTGACAGATCTCCGAACAGCGATGCGTGTCGCTCGTGCGGCAGAACGAGAAATTGAATTTCTCTCCACAGGCCGGCTCCTTGGACGCAGTCTGCAAGATGAAAATGCAGCGCTCCAGATAATTCATTCACATAGTGGGTCTACTTGGTCTAATGGGCATGGGAAGAATTCCCAAACCAATTCTGTTTTGAATTATTCACAGCCCAAACCCATTCCAACCCAGTCTCAATTCTCTGGCAGCAATCAAACATCTTCCTTCTCCTCCCAAACACAACCTGCGTTTCCTGCTATGCAGTCTTCAGTACGGAATTCCAGCACATCAACATCACGAGCTCCGGCACGACATTATTCTAACAAAGAGTATCTGGACATGCGCGCCAAAGGACTTTGTTTCCGTTGTCAGCAACCGTACAGTCCGCTTCATGTATGCCCGAATAAATCCTTGCAAACTCTAATTGCAGCAGAGGATGACGAGGACGAAACGAGCGACGAGCCTGGTGTAACTGACCAAATCGACACCGGACAATATAGGGCAGTCTTTCCAATCTAGCCTTGGGGACAAGGCTGTTTCTTTGGTGGGTGGCAATGATACGCACCCAAAATAAGAGATGGTTTACTCAGAAAAAAAGGAAGGATGCAAATCAGGCAAATCAGAATATACAAGGAAGGCTTAACTCAAGGGATTTGACAAAAATAAATAGAGGCATAATCATCTCAACAATCATCTCCTTTCTATAATTATTTATTTCCTAGCACTATAAATTAGAATCTCTAGATGAGAGTAAATCATCCAATAATCTTCCTTAGTCTTTAAGCTTTAGTAGCTAGGCAAGAGCCTAAAACTCTTGTTGGGGAAAGTCTTGTGACTTCCTGTTTCTTTTCTTCAGTTTCTAGTCAATCAAAATACCTCCTTGTTCTTTTCTCTAACAGATCTCCAGATGAGAAAGTGTGTTATTTATATAATTAATGCAGTAGTCTAAACTCTAATCATGACCTGAGGTTAATATTTCTTGTCTCCTCTTTTGGTCATTGTGTAGTGTAATCACACCTTCCTATATCCAATTTCATCTCTTAAAACTTGTTGGAAAACTAAGAGCTGAAGAGTCAAAGTCACATTAATTTATCAGATGTGGTAAATGACAATGTTATGAATCTAGATTCTTATGTATCTCTCATAACCCATAAATTCTAGGCTCTTGTAATTATCCCACCACCAAGTAATCTAGCAATTTATCTCTGATCATATTTTATTTTTCATTCTCTTGTTATCATCATAATTTATTTCTGCTAGGTGTAATACTTGAAAGTTGAAACACCATTGGATCCAAGTGTTATCCCTAAGCTATATTATGTTATTTTTAGCTAAAGGTTATTACCTATGCTGTATGTGGCAGCCATGGAATTTTTCCCAATAATGAACACTTGCTTTTTTGTGGGATAGGAAGAAAGTAACAAACTTCAATAAATGCTTGTATAACCCATTAGAGAAGCATCACATATAGATTTCATCCTTTTTGACATGATTTCATTTGATTTGTGGGCATGCAGTAACAGGTTGTTGGTGATTGTAAAAATTAAGTAAAAATGTCATAGAAGCTCTCTGTATATGTGGATTTTAGGGTGATTTAGATGGGATATTGGATTTCATGCTTCTGTTAGTCTTCAAGATGTTATTAAGGATGATGAAGGGGCATTTTGAAGCTAATGTGTATAGAGTAAAAACCAAAGCTTTATTTGACCTTTTCTTCAAAAAATAATTTGAGTAAAGGCCGAATGTATGTGATAAGTCAATAATAACTCTGGATCCTATGTGGGTAAAAAAGAAGATTGAGAGTTACAGAGTACATTTTAATTCAAGATCTGCATGCCATTTCTTAGGAAAGTTATTTCTCAATCTTATTCTAGGAAAAGGACCTACATTTCTGCACTGCTGGAGTGTTATTTCCATGTAAACCTCTATAGTTTCTCATTACCACCTTTATTTTCACTTGGTTTTTCCTTTTACCCAGCATTCTTGGCTTTATGTGTGCAGTGTGTATGAAATGCAATTGGTCCGTGGGGAATTTTTCAAACTGATGGGAAATACTATCCACTGTTTCCATCCCCTTGCTACTTTTAACATTTTGTTTGATCTATCTTTTTCTCAGGTAGACAATCTTACACGCAAGGCGCGCCTTCAGGAGATAGAACTAGAAATGACTACCAAACAGCTGAAGGAGGCAATAGCAATAGCAGGGGAGGAGACTGCCAAGTGCAAAGCAGCAAAAGAAGTAATCAAGTCACTCACTGCTCAGGTAAGATGGATGCTTGTGCTAAATTGCCTGTATTAGTGACAAATCTATTTTTTATATAGTAAAACATTGTTTTCTAAAAGCATTATATTAGCCAATTCCTGTGTCAAAATTTTACTGCATTTCAAGCTTTTACATCTAAAAAAAGACAAGGTAGATAATTAGGCTTCCATGGCAAAAGGAAAAAAATAGGATGTCAATTACTAAAAGTACACGTTTTAATATAACAATTATTTCAATAAAGAACCAAACATGTGCAAATCGTATGCAATAAAAAATATATCCTCCTAGCAGTATCATATCAACCAAATAAAAACATTATAATCTTTTTAAAAAAATTCAGTAGTAGCATGCCCCTTTGTTCAACAATAATCAACAATAAAGAGAGGCATCTACAAATAAAATAAAATAAAATAAAATAAATTTGAATATAGCCGTAATATCAAATGAAAAGATCTAACAATAAGATTTTTTTTTTCATATGTTATTTGCTATCTTTTGAAAATAAATGTATGGTGAAATATAAATCTGTTTAAACATGTATAAATACACTCAACTAAACATCAAATTACAAAATAAAATTTACAAATTATTTGTTTCAAATCCAAAAGTTAGTTATCATTGAACAATATCAATATATTCTTTCAAATGTTGTTAAAATTTAATCATGTTGGATCCCTTACAAATAATTAAATATTATGAACACTACTAAAATACAGAAATTCTCTATTAAATTTCACACTAATTATACTTGAAATTCTAAAAAAATCCAACAAAAAAAAAAAAAATCCTAAAAAATGCACAAAACATTCATTCATCAAATTACAATTCAAGATTGCAAACCAAATGCTTGAGTAGATCTCTGGACAAACATTAGTTATTGTGGGAAAGTTTCTGTCGTTGTATTCCCTAATGTAAGTGATTTATTTTTGGTTCGGAATCTTAGATTAGGGATTTTATTTCCTCATTTATCCTGATTTTCTCTGCTTTTATTTCCTGATTTAGCCCCTACAACTTTATGTGTGTGTTTGTGTAAGCAACTCTTACATAAGTTTTTTTCCTATTAATCACTACAACGTGGCATTTTATTGGATGCTTTTTATAGTTGATTATTATGTACATTTTTTATTTACTTATGGTGGGGTTTTGGTCAGTTCATGAGTAATCCATGAAAATAAATAAATTTTCTTTTCTAATTAAAACTCCATATTAGGGAGTGAAAATTATGTAGTGATTTTAGTAGGTGAGAATAGGGGTGTAAATGAGCCGAGCGGTTCGCGAGCTGCTCGGTCAAAGCTCGGTTCGAGCTCAGTCAAAATTGAGCTCGAGCCGAACTCGAGCGGCTCGTTTAGTAAACGAGCCGAGCTCGAGCTCAAATATTCTAGGCTCGTGGCTCGTCGAGCCGCTCGCGAGCCATAATTAAATAACAATTAAATAAATAGATAAATATTATATATATATATATATATATATATATATATATATATATATATATATATATATATATTTAAATTACTTAAAACTCGCAAAGTAGGAAAATCTTAAATCTTGAAGTTTGGACTTTTAAATTTTTAAAGTTTTTATTATTTATGTATGGATAAAATAATATTTACTATTAATTAAAATATGAATTCAAATATATCAAACTCGCGATTAAAATCGAGCCTGAACTCGAGCTCGAACTCGAGCTCGAATTCTTGAGCTTGAACAATCGAGCTACTCGAGCGCGAAAAATTGCCGAGCCGAGCTCGAGCATCATTTTTTGTGCTCGATCGAGCTCGAGCTCGAGCATCATTTTTTGTGCTCGATCGAGCTCGAGCTCGAGCATCATTTTTTGTGCTCGATCGAGCTCGAGCTCGAGCCGAACTATGCTTATCGAGCTCGAGCTCGAGCCAACCCATGCTCGAGCTCGGCTCGGCTCGTTTACACCCCTAGGTGAGAATAACATTTTTTTTTTTCAATATAGAATTGACATTTTTAAGAGTTATGGTGCTAGCTGTTTTGCCATCTATCCAATAATGTTGAATTTTTAATTTAATTTAATTTTGTTTTTGTTTTTTTGTTTTTTTTTGTTTTTGGTTTTTGTTTTTTTGTTTTTTTGCTAAATTTGTTCACTATGATACTTCTGTTGCTAATCATCTGTTTGTTGTTGACACTTGATGTAGCTGAAGGAAATGGCTGAAAGATTGCCTGTTGGTGCTGCCCGAAACATAAAATCTCCTACATCTGCTTCCTTTAGCTCAAGTCCTCTATCTGTTGACATTTCAAATGTGTCTATTGACCATTTGAATGGTCAAGTATCTTCTCAGGAATTAGACTTAAATGGAGGCAACAGCCAGCCACTTTCTAATGGATTGAGCATTATATTGCTGGTAATTGGAATATTGGTCATAACAGGCAAGGGAATTCTGAGGCAATGGCAAGAAATGGGAACAGAACAAAAGAGAGTGATTCTCGAAATGAGAATGAATGGGTCGAGCAAGATGAGCCTGGTGTGTATATTACACTTACTTCCTTGCCAGGAGGCTTGAAGGATCTTAAGCGTGTTCGCTTCAGGTATCTTAATTCTAACTAGATTTTACTTTTCCAATTGGATATGCTTTGTTGGTGCCTTTACTTTTTGCATTGCCCTTGTGAGCTAATTAGCAATGTATCTCTTCAAAACATTGAGTTAGAGCAGTCAAAGGATTTATTATGTATGAAATTAAAATCTTAATAACTGTTTAAATGCAGCCGGAAGAGGTTTAGTGAGAAACAGGCAGAACAGTGGTGGGCAGAGAACCGAGCAAGAGTTTACAAACTGTACAATGTACGCATGTCTGATAAGTCCAGCATTCCCACTGGAAGTGAAGAATAAGCCCATTGACATGCATGGGAATGCCATTATACAACTCACTAAAGGTCTTTTTGTCACTGTCCCCAACATTAGCCACAGGGATGATCGCTTTCAACAATTTACTCGGGGTAAGAATCGAGGGTTGAATTAGAATTAGGCGTTTTCATATGGGTTTTCTAGCCTCTTTTCCCATCATTCTTTGAGCACCCTAATTCTTATGGCTATGGTTTGTCATAGTTGTTCATTTCCTTTGACCCCCTCAATTTTTGCGTTCCTGGGGAATTGAGGGTTACAAATGTAAATTCCACAGGCTTACTTTCCTGGGCTTCTTTTACTTTCTTTTTTTTTTTTTTTCATTGGAATGAACTGACGACTGACAAAATTACATCTCAACAATATTGAGGTAACTCATCTGTGACAAATTGCATTATAAAAGTGAGATGTTTCTTTTATGTTGATATACTTTACTCACATTTATGCTACGATTTCTAATCAGGTGAAAACCAACCTTCAACTTGCGAATTGCGAACTTGTAAAGAATTGCATTTCAATTACTATATGATTGCACTGTTACCGTTTCTAGACATGCCTGGAGGACCTGTATTTGAATGTAGTGTAATCATGTAGTAATTGCAGTGCAATCCTTTCACAAGTCCGCAGGTTAAGATTAAGTATGGACCTTTATGATACATTCACATACACATATACTGACACTATTAATCTAGAAACACTAGACATGGTGTGACAAGCTTCCAGCCCCAAGAAAATGACCAAAAAGATGCTGCATCACCAACACTTCAAAAGCACTTGATCCTGGAATTTCATAAATTCAAGTGTCATGAGAAAATCAGGTTGGGATGAGAAATAAGATGTCTCGAGAAAATGAGACCTTAGACGTACCCAAAAACAGATATATTTAGACACACAGAAAGCACGCAGAGAAACATATGGGAGATATTGGGTTTCATTGCTCGTACCTACTACACTGCCACCATGTGTAAATGGATCTGAAATGCCCTGCGCCTCAGTTTTTGTGTTGCAGTCTCCCACTTTCAGCACCAGCATAGGATCAATAGTGACATTGATAACAGCAGGTTTCCTAGCAGAAAAGGATTCGGCAAGTGCCGATTTCAGTTCATCCGGGGTCCCAACAAGATAACCTTTACCCCCAAAAGCTTCAATCAAAACATGATACGCAGCACTGGGTGGCGGATCATCTTTGTAAGGTCCAGTTATTTCTTCGGGGTTCCTTCTGTCACCACCATAGGTTCCCCCATTGTTAAACACTATAACCACCACGGGCAGCTGATATCTAACCAATGTCTGCAATACACAAGTTACACGTAAGAAAGAAGAGAACAATAACAAAATACAAAGGAGGTGTTTGGTAAATAGTTGTTAGCTTATTGGGTTAGTGGGTTTAATTAGTTGATAGCATTAGTTAATTGTAGAAAGATGTTTGATAAATTAGCTGTTAGCTAATAGCTGACTACATGCGAAATGACTTTCTCAAAAAGCTTTTCAAAAAAGCTACTTTGAGCAGCTTTTTGAATTTTAGTATTTTGGAGCAATAAACTGTTACAAAAAAGCTAATTAATCAAACACTTATATTGAATGTTTAACCAAGTCAAACAGCTAATAGTGGTCAAATAAGCCAAAAGTGGCTGATAAGCTAACTATGTTACCAAAGAGGGACTGAAATTAAGATGGAACTTGGTACCAGATACCAATATGGACTCGCCCTAAAGCAAGATGGAACTTGGTACCACTGTACCATACCAGAAAAAAGAAGCACATGCCGTTCTTCATATATCTACTTCGTTGAACATTATGCACTATATGGACTATGGTAGTAATTAAAAGATACACAAGCTTATATGGTTGAGGCTTTGGACTACAAAAAATACACACCTTTGAAAGAAAAATTGTAACTATATGAATCCATAAACTCTTAAGAACCTATAACAATGTGAGTATGAATATCATGTAGTCAATTGAAATAGGAAATTAAGCTTATCAAGAACTAGCAGCTTATCAAGAACTAGCAGATAAACTTTATAACAAGAACATACCTCAACTTCCATAGCGCTGAACCCGAATCCAGAGTCCCCTTCAACAGCTAAAACAAGCCTATCGGGCGACGCCACTGCAGCAGCAATGCAATATCCGAGACCAACCCCCATTGTTCCCCAAGTCCCCGCATCCAACCGAGTCCTTGTAGAAACGATAATGGAGGAAAAAATACTCTTCTGTTTATAATCTAGCTAATTTCAGTCTATATATACACGTACATAGCTTCCTACACTATGGCCTAAATCTAAGCAAATCAATTAAATAAGTAAATACAATATTTACATAATATAATCAATTATAAATAAGTAAACATAATATTTACATAATCAGTCAAATATTTTGGTAGCATAATTTCTTCCTAAGATTGCTCACGCCAACACTCCCCCTCAAGTTGGTGAATATATGTCAATCATTCCCAACTTGTTTAGTGAACTTTGAAACTCTTTTCCAGATACAGCCTTTGTTAGGACATCTGCTAGTTGATCTTTTGATGTGACAAATGGAAGAGCAATTGTACCTTTGTCAAGATGATCTTTGATGAAGTGCCGATCAACTTCCACATGTTTAGTTCTGTCATGCTGAACAGGGTTATTTGCAATTGCTATGGCTGCTTTGTTATCACATAATAGCGTCATTGGTTTTGACGGACAGATACCAAGATCGTGTAGTATACGTTTTATCCATAGCAACTCACATATACCTTGAGCCATTCCGCGAAACTCTGCCTCTGCACTTGATCTTGCTACAACCTTTTGTTTTTTGCTTCGCCATGTTACCAGGTTACTCCCAACAAATGTAAAATATCCCGATGTAGATTTTCGATCAGTTTGACTTCCAGCCCAATCTGCATCTGTGTATCCCTTAACTTCTAGATCTCCATTTTTTGAAACAAATAATCCTTTTCCTGGAGAAGATTTTAAGTATCGTAGGATCCGATACACAGCTTCCATGTGGTCTTCGCTTGGTGCATGCATGAATTGACTAACAATACTTACTGCATATGCAATGTCAGGACGTGTATGCGATAAGTATATTAATCTCCCAACTAATCTTTGATACCTCTCCTTATTGGTTGGAGTTTGATCTTGTTGAATGGCTAATTTATGATTCACTTCGATGGGAGTTTCAACAGGTTTACAATCAAGCATACCAGTTTCTGCTAGTAAGTCTAACACATACTTACGCTGGCAAAGAGAGATTCCGTAGCTTGATCTTGCAACTTCAATGCCTAAGAAATATTTCAAGTGCCCAAGGTCTTTAAGTTCAAACTCAGTTGCAAGGTTTTCTTGCAGGGTAGTCATTTCAATTGTATCATTTCTTGTAACAATCATATCGTCAACATACACAATAAGAGCAGTTACCTTTTCATAACCTTACTTGATGAAGAGTGTATGATCAGCATCACTTTGTTTGTATCCAATCTTCTTCATGAAAGTTGAGAGCCTTCCAAACCATGCTCAAGGGGATTGCTTCAATCCGTATAAGGCCCTTCTTAGCTTGCATACTTTGCCATCACAATTTATGCCTGGAGGAGGATCCATGTATACTTCTTCTTCCAACGTCCCATTAAGAAATGCATTTTTAACATCAAACTGTCTTAGCGGCCACTCCCGATTTGCTGCTATAGAAATAAGTACACGTATGGTGTTTATTTTTGCTACAGGAGCAAAAGTATCTCCATAATCAATCACGTACTTCTGTGTGTACCCTTTAGCAACAAGCCTTGCCTTGTAGCGATCTATGATTCCATTTGGACTGAGTTTGACTGTAAAGATCCACTTGCACCTTACTGTTTTCTTCCCCACGGGCAGCGATACAAGATCCCATGTATGATTTGTTTGCAAGGCTTCCATTTCATCATTCATAGCTTTCTTCCATTTTGAATCCATTAATGCTTCCTGCACATTACTAGGAATAGAAACAGGGGATATTTGATTTATAACAAGTGCATGCGATTTTGACAAACGATGAGAGGAGGTATAATTGTTGATGAAATATTTCGTCTTAGCTTTAAAATCAGGATCATATTGAATTTTCGGAATTCCTTTGTTTATCCTAATTGGATATCTCGGTTCATTTGTGAGAGGGGTTGACTCGAGTATTATAGGAGATAAAGGCAAAGATGTTACCTGAGGAAACACATTCGGAGATGAAGGTAAAGATGTTACCTGAGGAGACACACTTGGAATTTCTATGGTTGTTGGTGTGTCCTGGGAAGTTGTACAATCTTGGTTCTCAAGAGTGCCATTAATAATCTCGGGAGGTGTATCAACATCTGGTTCATCTAGTTGCAAATCAATCCCGGCTTGTTCATGAAAAAATTCATGAGTGTTGTCTTCACTTAAATTAAGTGTTTTCTCCCCCTGAAGAGAGCACTCATGTCCACCGAAAAAAGAAAGATCTTCATGGAATGTAACATCTCGAGTTACATACATTTTATTTCCAGTAGGGTCATAACACCTATACCCCTTTTTAAAGACTGCATATCCAACAAATATGCAACGGACAGCTCGTGGATCTAGTTTTCCTGCTACCTTGTGTACATATTCAGTGCAACCAAACACACGGGGTTCAAGATTTGGCTCGACCGGTGCTGAAACAAGTTCATGGAGTTTTTGGTATGGAGTTTTGAAATCAATGACTCGCGATGGAGTTCGATTGATAAGATATGCAGCAGAACGAACAGCTTCGCCCCAATATTCTCGAGGCACTTTCATTCCAAACAAGGACGCTCGAACAACCTCAAGTATTTGGCAATTTTTCCGTTCTGCCAAGCCGGTTTGTTGTGGCGTACCAGTACATGAAGTTTGGTGTCGAATCCCATTCTCTTGACAGAAAATCTTCATGTCAGAGTTTATGTACTCCCCACCATTATCAGATTGAAGAACTTGAATTCGGCATTGATATTGAGAGGCCACCATTTTATATAGATCCTGAAATACAGAACAAACATCTCCCTTGTTTCGGAGGAGAGAGATCCATATCATACGAGTACATTCATCAGTAAAAGTCACAAAATAACGAGCACCAGATAAAGTAGGGACTTGAACAGGTCCCCAAACATCCGAGTGGATAGTCATAAAAGGTGTATTATTTTTATTATAACTAGGCTGATAAGAAATTCTATGGCTCTTTGCCATTTCAGAAATGTCACAATTAAATGTAGAATTTCTATGTAAAAACAAACTTGGTTTTAATTTCCGAAGATAATTAAATGAAAGGTGACCAAGACGGCGATGCCACAGCCATGCCATATCTTCGTTTCCTTGCTTCCCTCCGGTAGTATTTGCTTGACCAGGCATCTTATTGTTTGTAAGGTTCAAATCAAGAAAGTATAAATTTCCACGTCTAATACCACAACCAAGAGTCTGTTGTGTTGCAATATCCTGAAAAATACATTTGTCAGGTCCAAAAATTACATTACAGTTTAAAGCTTTTGTAAGTTTGCTAACAGATAAGAGATTGGAAGAAAGAGAAGGGACTACAAGTACAGTATCAAGATTAATAGAATTTGACACATGTACTGGTCCTTCACCAGTAATGAGTGCAACTCCTCCATTTGCGGTAAGTATGTGAGGTTGAGTTGAAGAACGAATAGAGGAAAGATGGGTAGAGTCATTTGTCATGCGATCAGTGGCACCTGTATCAATAATCCATGTATTATTCATAGTAAGAAAAGTTTTAGACAGACCTGAATCGTCAGTCTTGGCAAAATGTGCTGCAACTGTATTTGGAGGAGATGTAATCACTCCCTCATCTGTTGTGGTAGTAATAGCAGCTTGTCCAATTTTCTTCCGAGGTTTTTTTGTAAAATCCCACCATTCAGGATACCCGATAATTTCATAGCAACGTTGTTTGGAATGTCCCTCCTCACCACAATGAGTGCAAATATAGTTATTTGCTTTAGGGCCAGATTTTTAACCTTTAGCTTGATGGGAATTTGCAGGACGTGTGTGGGCGGTCAAGTGAACCATGCTATCTGAGTGAACTTTAGGTTCCTCCATAGTTTGTCTCTGGTTGTGATCTTTACGAACATACGCGTAGCATGACTCTAGATCTAGAGGTGGGTCTTTTCTTAAAATGTCACTTCGAGCTTGATTGAATTCTGGGTCGAGACCAGCCAAGAAAATATGAACTCGAAGTCTAGTCATATGTTTGTGCAACTTAAAGATTACATCAGCGTCATCTTCTTGTGTTTAAACACGAGCATCAATTTCCTGAAATATACCTATCAGTTCATTATAATATAAAGATAAGGGTCTACCATTTTGATGAGTAGTAAATGATCTCCGATTCAGTTCAAAGATTTGTGTTTCATCTGAGCCATCATAAAATGTCTTTGCAACTGCTTCCCATATTTCTTTGGCTGTTTGGAGACGAATGAATCGTTGCATCAAGAGCGGACTCATAGAGTCAATAAGCCAACTCTTAACCCGGTTGTTATCAATAAGCCATGTTTCTAATTGCTTGTCATATGCTGTTGGCTTTGGAGTTGTGCCGGTAAGAAACCCAGATTTGTTTCGAGCTCCAATACGCATCTCCGTAAGTTGAGACCATAATGGATAATTTGTATCATCTAAGATGATTCCGGATGGGAAGAGAGTATTGTCTTGGACAATGATTCGAGGTTCATGAGGAATAATAGAAGAGGATGGGATGTTTTCAGTCATGATTGCAGAAAACAAAATTCAGTTTCTACATTCACAAATGCTCTGATACCATGTAGAAACGATAATGGAGGAAAAAATACTCTTCTGTTTATAATCTAGCTAATTTCAGTCTATATATACACGTACATAGCTTCCTACACTATGGCCTAAATCTAAGCAAATCAATTAAATAAGTAAATACAATATTTACATAATATAATCAATTATAAATAAGTAAACATAATATTTACATAATCTGTCAAATATTTTAGTAGCATAATTTCTTCCTAAGATTGCTCACGCCAACAGTCCTTGGCTCAGTCTGTACCAACACGGATCTGCCAATATCCATTGTATTCGCTCCTTCAGACACCAAAATTAGGGCGGGACTACCCAATTCCAAAATTGCGTCTCTAATAATCCTCATTGGAGTCATGAAGTTAAACGGCACAACATCCTTGGCTAATTGTGCCTCCATTTTTGACACATTTTCCTTAGTTTTCTTAGCTAATGCCTCAATCCAAGGATGATTCTTCCCCAAACAAAAAGGGTCGTCTTTTATCTCCTTGTTTATGGTCTCCACAACCTTAGTAGCATCTCCCACTAACCCTAACCATGGCTTCCTTAGCTCAATCTCGTCCTTGGATATATCAACCAATATGAACTTCACATCCTTGGTGATGTATAGCTTTAGCTTTAGCCTTTTATATATGCAAATTAGGAGCAAAAGTGCCTTCACCAAATATTCATCGTCTCGGCAACGGTTGCGTTTGGATGGGAAGGGAAGAAAGAAGCAAACTTTGATTGGCTCCACCGCCACACGCCACTCTATCAATTGCCAAGCAAACTTCGCTTTGAACTCTTTTTTGAGCTTTTCTCACCTTGCAGCCTTGCTCTTACATTACATTATACCCTCCCCCAACATAAAATTCAATTTAAATTAGAGACAAGAGAAAATTTCAATTTTAGTCCACTGATTATTGGAGCTGTGTTAATTGCAACACTTTCAAAAATGTTAATTTAGTACCTTGACTATGTAATTTTTATCAATTTTGGTCACACCGGCTAAATTTCTGGCCAAATCTCACTGAAAAAAATTAATAGGGTATTTTAGTCATTTTACTCATTTTCTTTCTTCTCCGATGGTCTTCTCCCCATTTCCGACGACAAACTGCAACTACCTCTCCGCCAGCCTCACGCAACTTCCTTTTCATCATCAGGGAGCCCGCAGGTGAGCAGTGAATTTAGAATGCTATTAAAGCCAGGAATGAATTGAATTAAGGTCTCCGTCTGCTCTGTATAAATTGTGCATTCATCTCCAACTCCATTAACGCCAAACAAGCAATTATTTCTTTGTTTTCAACTTAAAATTGCAAGTAGATGTAAAACAAAGTGCACGCATACATACAGACAATGGGATATATCATATATATTCAACTTCAATCATTTAAAAATAATAATTAAATAAATGATGGAGGGAATTTAGCGTGGGAGTGATTAGGGATGTGTACCACCGACACCAATTTTGGTACCTGTGTTCAGTTGCATATCACTTCTCTTTAATTTATATAATATAATAGGCCCACAGTACACCGCGTTTTCTCACCTCACCTCCCTTCTTCTTCTTATTATCGTTGCTTGATGGATTGGACTAAGCACCAGGGATTTTGGTTGACCATATGCTGCCCTCCACTTAAATACAGAACACATAGTAAGGTTCGCCGAGCTTCAGCTCCTTTCCGTCAATGCCGGTTATCACCGGAAAAGGGGGAGTTGATGATGAAAAGGAAGTTCCGTGAGGCCAGCAGAGAGGTACTAGCAGATTATTCGTCGCCGGAAATGGGAGTAGATCATCGGAGAAGAAAGAAAATGAGTAAAATGATCAAAACACCCTCATTATTTGACCTATTAAATTTTTCGGTGAGATTTGGCGGGCAATTTGACCGGCGTGACCAAAATTGATAGAAATTGCATAGTCAAAGTACTAAATTAACATTTTTAAAAATCAGTGTTATAATTAATACAACTCCAATAATCAGTGGATCAAAATTGAAATTTTCTCCTTTGATCCATTATAACTTGCATCTTTCAGTGCTCATATCTTTGATTCATTATAACTCTAGCTTTATCTCTTCACTGTTCTATAGACAACATGCCAAAATCCATACATTCTTGTGATTGGCACTATTTTGTGTGGTTCAGCCTGGACTAACTCCATGCCATTATGAACAGACATTTTATTTTTTGGTCCAAGGGGTTTTCAGGCCATGGGCCCATGGTTTGCATTGCCACACAGAGCTAAAACTGTACATTACAGTGCAAATTTGCATCAATTGTCATTGGCTTTTACTGCCTCATTAGTCATTATTGACTTGATTCAGAAATCCTGATGCATTTAGAAAAGGCCCATATACAATGAACCAAAAGTAGGCTTCATTAGACATTCCACCTGCAATAAGTAAATTCATCTCAAGAAAAGTGCACTTTCTTGACTCACAACACTAACATTTGAATCAGATAAGTGAGACTAATCTGACCTGATTTGCCACGAAATTTGTTTAAGCTGTCTTAAATATATACTATGATTGGGCCTTTCTTTATGATACTCCTTAAAATTTAATGAAGAGGCAGCCATTATGATCAAAGGAAAGATGAAGGCTGTGCTTTACATCTTTTCAACTCAGCTAGGAAGGTTAAAGGAACTTGATAGACAGACCAGTAGCAATCCAATAGAATTGAAAATTAGAGAAACAAAAGATTAGTAATCTAGTAGAATTGAAAATTAGTAAAACAAAAGATCCAGTGGAATCCAGTAGAATTGTCTTCTTCTTATTATTTTTAATTTTTACTAGTATGTCACCTGTGCGATGCAAGGACTAAAAATTAGAAATATTGTATTTATGTTAAGAAATTGTTAATTATTCTAGTCTTATTAAAATTGAAGTATAAATATTTTTTGAAAACCGCATGCATTGCAAGATGTAAAATTAGTATACATAAATACAAAATAATATTAAAAATAGGATATGACATTGAAAATTCAAAAATATTACAAATTATTGAAAATTTATTTGTAAACTACATTTTGTGTAGTAACCTAAGAGTTTGTCAATGATTGGGTTTGTTATTCTTAATATAATTAGAATTGGACTCATTATTTCTAGCATATTAGAATTAGGTCTTATTATGTAACTAAGACTCCCAATATGAGGCAGTCTAGAATTCTTATTCCTAGTAGGACTCTAAGCCCAAAATATGTATAAATAGACCCCTCACATAGAGGAGGGGGGACAACTTTTCAGCACGATTCACCAGCAATACTCTTCAATACAAAGTTTCTACTATACGATAGTGTTTGCCTGCCGTTGACTGCCCAAAAGTCATAAACCAACAAAGAAGTAATTACAAACAAATTTGTTCAAGTAAAAAATGAGTGAAGGTAATAGTATGTAGTTTAATTTGTTAGTACGTCAAGATTTCAAGATTATTATTTATCACCAAATTAATTAAAGGTATTATGATGTGTGTTAAAGAAGATTTATGTATATTGTAGGGATAATGCAACAGAAAAAAGGGCAAATTCTGGAATCCAGTGAAAGAATTGAAGAAGCAAATAATAAAACACTGAAGCGAGCGTGTCGCAGAAAAAGGCCCAACAATAATTCCTCTCTCAACCAAGCTGCCTTTAAGAAGCATAAAGGTCTCCCGCCTAATATCACCATGCCCGTCAAGGTAAGCTATCAAAGTAAAATCGTAGCTTTTCTACTCTCGTCCTCATCGTCAACTATGAAATATTTGAAGGAGCAATTGGAGATGAGGTTTAGGTTTAAAATATCAGCACACAAATTTGTTATCGAGTATCAAGATCACGAAGATGAGTGGATATTAATAATGAGTGATTCGGATCTGATGTACTGTATGGATGTGTTAAAATCAAGTGGGAAGAAAGTAATAAAAATGAGGGTCACCCAAAAATCTCCTCTTCACTGTAATCCATCAATCATTATCCCCTTAAATGAATCTCCGGCCATACAAGCAGCTCACCTGCCACCAAACGCCGCATCCGCCGTGAACTCATTATCTAACTGCGTCGGTCCTACTGTGTCGGAGATTCCCACCCCAATTTTGTTGAGTGAAGGCAGTACTAGTAGTGTTGGTAGTTGTTAAGACGTGAGGAGGTCATGGTATTTTCATATTCCATAGGAGTTAGGAGCCGTGAGGAACACTATCATCTTCGTCAGATTTTCTCCATCCTCCAAGCAAACAAGTTATATGTCAACATATTCAACACGTACTTGGAAATGTTCAATCTTTCCTTACAATTGAATTTCAAATTTCTGTATTCGTACGTGTATATAAAGTATATTTCATTATTATCTGATTAAGTATTGAACATAAACACAATGATAATGCATGCTATCCAAAAGAGAATTAAGAAAATTTCTTATTCAAACCAAAAATAGTACAGAGTATTTATTTAGACTATTGTTTTAGACCAACCTTTTTACAAGGTTATAAACATCTATCTATACTATATATAAACCAGGACTATGTGGTTTAATGGTACTTGCGTTGGACTTCCATTTGGAAGTTTCAGTAGGTTGAGAAAGTATATGAACAGATACTACAATGTAATAGAGCCAGTAACTTTAAAAAAAAAAATAATCTATACTATATATAAAAATAAAATCTTGAACTTTAACTTTCCGCCCAATTCCTAAAAAATAAAATATATTGATTTCTACTTTTCCATTTGAACAATAATTCTAGGTTAAAATTATATTCTAATATTATAAAATTGTGTAATACTATTTCCATTCTAATCTATACTATATATAAAAATAAAATCCTGAACTTTAACTTCCCGCCCAATTCCTAATAAATCTCTCTTCCTAATAAAATATATTGATTTCTACTTTTCCATTCGTACAATAATTCTGGGTTAAAATTTTATTCTAATATTATAAAATTGTGTAATACTCTTCTTATTCTAATCTATACTATATAAATCCATATATTAAAAACTATGAGAACATTATGTTTTATTAATGAATTTTTAAAAATTTTAATTAAAAAATTGTCCCGTGCATTATTTAATCATCTCTCTTTCTAATTAGTCAAATTATTTAATTATGGTAAATTAGGGAATAATTAATGATTGTAATAGAAATCCTAAAAGAATATAAAATAGAAGAATATTTAATCATTTTTATATTATTATTGTGACTCACGGAATACAATACAAGAATATTTAATTATGCTTTTATATATATATATATATATATATATATATATATATATATATATATATATATATATATATATATATATATATATATATAGAAGTTGGTTCTGGTGCGGTTGAATGTCTCCCGTGCGGTTGTGCTTTGAGTAATGTGCGTGAGTTTTGTATATAACGTGCGTGAGTCTTGTGCTTAATGTGCGTTAGATTAGTGTTCTTAATGTTAGTAGTTGTTGAAACTTAAGTGGCATGAGTTTTGTACTTAAAGTGCGTGAGTTTTGTGCTTAAGGTGCGTGACTTTTGTGCTTAAGGTGCGTGAGCTTTGTACTTAATGTGCGTGATATTAGTGTTCTTAAGGTGTTTTAATTTGTTTCTGTGTTTAATGTGCGTGTGTTGTGTACTTAACGTGCATGCGTTAGTTTAATGCTTAATGTGCATCCAACCGCACAACAACACGAGAAGTCATTCCCGCACCTGATATATATATATAAGTGCAATTGTAAGCATTTCCTTTATAAAAAAAAAATCTTGAATGTCTCATAAACTAATTATTAAGGAATCCTATGATTCACACTGAATGTGAAATATGCAACAATTTGAATCAGTTTCCATTGTGGGGTTCAATTTGAAAGAAAACATTAATTTCAATCAAAATTGCATAAATGAAAATAATGTTATCTGTAATCGAAATTACACACTTTTAAGATGTTTTTCTTAGAATTTTTCCCATTATCATGATCAAATGCAAAGGTAACCAAAACAAATCATTCTTAAAATGAAACAAGAAAGTGCAAACCAGATATTTATAATACTCAAGTGATAAGATTAAAATGGATTTGCAGAAAAGGGGCACCGGACTTGGTCCTATACGATGCAATCTAGGCCAAGTTTCCCTTAGGAGAGGTTCACCTAGGATTGAGCTCGATCATGACCTAAGGCCATCATTACCTTTAATCGTGATAGTATCAAAACCTGGAAATGTTAGATTGCTAAGAATGTTAGATTGCTGGTTCACGGAATGTCAGATTACCTTAGAAAATACTAGATTGTTGGGAATGTTGAATTCTTGGGAATGTTAAAATCACGTGTTCGGTTAAAATTGAAATATTTAATATAAAGCTGTTTTGTTATAGAGTTGTTCTTTATGTTATAATGGTTAACATAAGTTTGTAAGAGAGGGAAGGGTAGAGTTGTAAAAAAAAAAAGCAAGGTAATCTTACATTACCTAAGAAAAGTAAGGGAATCACATTCCCTTCAAAATAAGGAAAAAGCTTATGTGAATGTTAAATCTTATTCCATGGGAATGTTAGATAACTTCAACCAAACTCAAGAATGTCATATAACACCCGAACCAAACGCCCCTTTATTGTAATGAATACAAACTCCATATCATTAATCATAAATTGCTAATAATTTACAAGCATTTAGGACACTATACCACCAGTCTTTAGGGTAGGACTGGTGAGGGTCCTTAAGTCACTGCTGGAAATTATCATTTTTCCGACCTCATTCCGACCACTCAAAAAAATGGTCACAAAAAATATTTTTTTTTATTTTTTCGTCCAAAGCCTGCACTGGTCAGAAAATGGTCGGAAAATTCCGACAACTATTTAAATGTGGTCGGAAAGTTTTTTCAATTATTTTAAAATTTTAAAAATACTTTTTTTTGCCCATCGTACGATGGTCAGAAATAACATATATATATATATATATATATATATATATATAACAGTGAAATATCACTTAGATAGTTTACGGCTATTTATTATTTTATTTTAATGACCATCGGACACGCACTTCTAAAACATCACTTCTTTCTCCCAACTAGATCTTCTCAACCTAATCGGCTACTCGTCTACCGCCGGCCTCTCTCGTCCAAATCTCTATTGGTTTATGAAGAAGAGGGGAGGAGAGAGAGAGAGATGAAGGCTTCAAGACCTAGCGATTTGGTTTATGAAGAAGAGGGGAGGAGAGAGGGAGATGAAGGCTTCAAGACCTAACGAGAATGGATAAAAATTTACAGCTAGTAACAATGAGCAGGAAGAACAATCAACTCAAGTCTTTGATTCTTCACTTGTAACACATCCTCCGATTAGGATTTCATCAAATTCCTCTTTTCTCTCTAATCTGCATGCATTTTCATTTATCTTCCACACAATTGGTTATGATTTTTCAATATCAAGGAAAAATTATGTACAGTTTCTTCCTGTCATTTTGACTCACTGTAATTTGCTAGAATCCAAGTTGGTTGTGGGTAGAGGAATTCAAGTTTTTGAGAATGGCGGAATCACAGTAATGTATCTAATAAAAAGTTATAGTAATTGTGGACTCTTTGTTTCTTTTCCATTAGGCTGGGTTCATGATCAATGAAGATTTGGGACTAGTATTTAGTAATTGTGAATTCTATACTTCTATACATACTGTCATTTTTCAAATTGGCGGTTGCGTGCAACTGCATAGCTCCTCAATTTCAGTCCTATTATTGCAATTTTGTTTAGTTTAACATCAAAGTACTCACTATTGTGAATTAGTTACCTTGTTAAGTTATATAAATTGAAAGCATGTGTATAATTATATCACAGGAAACACCATATGTTGTCCTTGCTGGGCTCGTTTCAGCTTTGAAAGTACTTGGTGGAGCATTAATTGACCAAACTTTCTTGTTCCTAGGCTCCAGAGAGGTAGCTTGTTCATCTTTTAATAAATTTATTTACAATGCTAGAATTATGCAATTGTATAAACCACTGAAGGCTGGAACTGGAATGTTGAGCTTATTGCACTTGAAATTTCAAAGAAGGTACTAAATTCTGTGTCGTTGTCTTAGTTCAATTTCACTTTCTTTCCCTTCTGGTTTCTCGATATTCATACTGCCTGTGTAACTTTTGCAGTCATGGGTTGTGCTAGATGAAGTTCGAAAAAAGATTTGAGTTGTCGACTCAAAGGCACTTGCACTGATCTCATCAATTTTGACTAGCTTCATAATAATGCACATTTTCTTTACTACTGCCATGAACTTGACCATTTTCACCGGTAAAACTTGTTTGGCTTTATATCAGGGACTTGGTCTCACGAACACTGTTAATAACTGCAACAACCCGGGTTCCACTTGAGCAAGCAGGGCATGGATTGACACCAACACCAATCGCGAAAACTAGAGAATGATCAACACTCAGCGGGGCGTTTGCAGGGTAGAGTCTCGAATTCAAGCTTCTGAGGGAGTCCGTGTAAGAAATTGTCACTGGCGTGGTGTCCACAAAAGTAATGCCTAACTGCATTCACATATTTGGTGAGATTGCTGATTTTATATCCTTTGTTTCCTCATTTTGGATTTGATTGCAGTATTTTATGTGGTGCTTTCATGAGGTTTTTCTTCTGACAGAGATAATTTGGAGGGATGATTGTGATTTTTTGTGTATATTTGCCCATTTATGATATTCTTTCTGGTAACGCATAGGGAAATTATGTTACATTGGGGCACTTTTTGATCAACAACTTCAGTCTTAACTTATTGTATGACTTAAAATTTTGGTTATTAGAAATCATGGATATTGTTTTCATTTTATTCTTTCTTTTTCTTTGTAGATCTTGTATACTAAAGTTTGCTTGCTATAGAGGTAAAATTTTAACCTAATTGTTGAAGTGATTATGTCAATGAGAAAAATAATATTTTTCTCTTTTTTGTTACTTCTTGCATCAATTGACATCATCTTTTGTTTTTTGAGATGGCAAAGTTCATAACTTGGGATGGTGAAGAGTTCATTCAAGCAACAACATGAACTTGGTTTGTATAATTTTCCTTTGTGTTTGTGTATTAGCTATTTAACTAAATTGGTGTTAATTTTCTGAGTGGAATAATTTCAGAGAAGAGGCGGGTTGAGGCTGGCCGAATTCAGGAAAAATGATTACGAATCCCGGCATGCATCAGGGAAGGTCCCAGACATGACTGGACCATGCCTGAAATCAAGTCCATTTACGACTCCCAGCTTCTCGATCTCCTCTTTCACGGCGTCAGCTCCCTCCCTATTTCTCTATGTCTTGTCGGCGGATGCACCATTCGTTTCTGATTTGTTTATGCTTTTGCAGGCTCAAGTTCATAGGCATGGTCTCAACTTCCAAGAGGTACAACATTGCACTCTTCTGTAAGTGTCACTGTGAATTGGAATTGTACTCTTACTTCATTGTAATTACATTTGGAATAAATATGGCATCATTTTTGGACCACATGGTAAATACTAGTTGTAGGTTTACAGTTTTGTAAATATTAATATGATATAAGTATAACCACATAGTAATCTTCCATCAATTTGATATGCTAGAAATTGAAGTTCTAAAATTTGACATGGGATGGGTCAATGTGATCAATAGATATTTATGCTGATGGTATACTTATTCCAAATTAGGCAAGACAGGTTGGTAATAGACTTCTGGAATGATATATTATTCTTCTTACCAGGAAAATAATGGGATAAGACTTCTGTAATGTTTGTTCGCATGCTATGTAGTTAAGTCCCCCATTTAATGCATTGGCAGGCAAAAGAGGCTGGTAGCACTTGATTTTGTATTGGTGCTGCATGGAGGGATACTATAGGAAGGAAAACCAATTTAATATAATTTTCTGCCTGTGAAGTTGAAACTGATGCTACAATTGGTTCTCTGGCATTAATTCTTCAAAGGAGAATTGATTTTTCCAATCTCATGATTGTATGTGGGACTTTGAAGAACTTTTCAAAGAGCACTTCAGGAGGCGCGGTTATTACATTCTCAAAGCATGTGATGCCTATATTGAGAAATTTGCTCCCTTGGATGAGGTGCGTATGAACTTTTATGATGTATTTTAAACTTGTTTATTCCATCATATGACTCAATATCAATAATTGATAACTTTTCTTATTATTTATTCATTTTTTGACAGCAGTGTTTTTTGTACATTTATGTAAGCGAGTTGTCATTACCAATAGGACAACTTTAATTACAGCAAATACAAACTCATCACTTTTGTAAGTTTTCACTAGTGAAGAGGCCAAAGGGAGCTCCATACATCAACCAAGGTGTGGGATGCGCGGAAATTATATTGCTGATAATAGGCATGGAGATGATGAAGGTAAATTACATTCCCATGGACTTAAAGGATTGCTTTCTTTTTTTTTGTTTTATCTCTTGAAATTCTCTTATCTCTATTTTGTCCAATCGCTACATCTTGAACACAAGCAGGATTTTGTTCATGGAGCATGTATGAAATAGAAGGTTTTTGTGAAAGATCTTTTGAAATTACACTGACTGACATGTATCAGGTATTAGTATTTCTTACAGTACTAAAAAATTTGGAATTTCTTTACCATTGTACTCAGTTGACATTGACCAATCTGGCTGTTCATTTAGTCTTATAATTATAGAGTAGTTTTTTTTTTTTTTTTTGAGATGAGGTTGGCTTAAGTGTTGACATCCCCTCTTATATATCGTTGTGTAATTTTCTATTTGAGATTCCCATGTGTATTAACCTATTAGATTTTTGGTTTAGAAGTATTATTTTTGTTCCATTTTGTCATGGACTCTCATAGATGGAAAGCAACATTCATCCTCCCATAGAAGTATAATGTAGAATTTTTTTTATTTTTTCTTCGTAAATCTTACCGACCACTAGTGGATGGTAATTCCGATCAATTACCGACCACCAGTGGTAGGAAATATGCTCTCTTTATCCGACAACTAGTAGTTCCGACGTCTTAAAAAGGAAGCCGGTATTTCCGACCACCTTGAGTAGTTGTCGGTAACAGCTAGGGCTTTTTTTTCGAATCGATGAAGTGGTCGATAAGTTGGTCGGAAACTGCATTTCCGACCGGAAATCTTCCTTTTCCGACCACCAAAAAGTGGTCGGAAAAATGCAGATTTCCAGCAGTGAGTTTGGGATTCAAATTTATAATTTGTTAAAAATTTAGGTCAGTAAAATATTACAAGATATAAAAATCATTGAATATGAACGTCAATGTATTTATTTAACGTTGAGCTCATAAATATAATGCTTATTTAAGTTGATACAATCAGATTTGACCCATTATAATACTCACACTAACTCGATCCAGTACTGAAAAATGTCAAACCCAAATCACCCAACAATACATTAATTTGCACCAAAAATGATATAGTGACCGATTGGTGAAGCATAATTCTATAAAAAGTAGGGAGCATATTTATTGTTTTTTACTATGACAATTTTACATATATACAACTATTGCATTTTCCATTATATTAATGATATGAAATTTTTACAATATGTTCTAAATTAAAACAATGAAAACAAAAAAAAACTAAATCCTACAAAATAAAACTAATGCCTTGTGACCCTAAAGGACCACGAAGGAGTAAACCAACCTAGGTTGTCTATAACTAACTGGCTCAAATCAAGAAGGCTGGAATTCGAACTCGTGATCTTGTAATTACAAGTTTATATCCTTAGCAAACTTGGCTGGGTTTATTCCTTTCTTTGATGCATATTTCATGTGGTTCTACCTAATCCTTGATAAGTAAATGAAAAATTAACTTCAACCCACTCATATGGGAGTTCGTTATGATGAGAGTTTTAATTTGCATGTAATTTACCAGAGCAATTCTAAATTCTAAAATGCCATGAAAGCTAAGTGCTTGCTATGAAAAACTCGCTGGTATATATGATAAAGTTTTCTTGATGACAGCTAGCGCATAATCAAGGCAACCTGCTCGCTGCCAATCATTTCAATTATCAGTCATATAATAATGGCAGAACCCATAATGATATACTAAAAATTCATAATAGGTAGTCGTAACATATTTCACCATAACAATACAAAACATCAAATATAGATAAACTGACATAAGAAGCCGCAATTTTTTAGATAAAGATGACCTCAAGTTTATAATCAAGACTATCAACCTTATAAACCATATTGTTAAAAGGGTTAAAAAGGGCTTCATAATCAGCAGTTTTTTTTTTTTTTAATTTTTATGAGATTATTGCATGATGATAGAAATTAAAAAATAATAATAATAAATTTAAGTGGATAAAAACCTGAGCTAGGACCCATCCGACAAGCCAATCAATATCCACTACAAGAAAAATGCACATAGACAACGGTTAAAAACCGTTGTCGTAGGGGTAAAACTTCTGTTGTTGAAGCCGGTGTTGTTGTAGGTCACGCGCATAGACAACGGTTTTTAACCGTTGTCTTTTCTAGAAACGACAACGGTTTTTCAACCGTTGTCTATTAAGTGTTGTTGAAACCGGTGTTGTTAAAAGTCACGCACATAGACAACGGTTTTAAACCGTTGTCTTTTCAAGAAACGACAACGGTTTTCTAACCGTTGTCTATTAAGTGTTGTTGAAACCGGTGTTGTTAAAAGTCACGCACATAGACAACGGTTAAAAACCGTTGTCTTTTCCTGAAACGACAACGGTTTTCGAACCGTTGTTTATTAAGTGTTGTTGAAACCGGTGTTGTTAAAAGTCACGCACATAGACAACGGTTAAAAACCGTTGTCTTTTCTTGAAACGACAACGGTTTTCGAACCGTTGTCTATTAAGTGTTGTTGAAACCGGTGTTGTTAAAAGTCACGCACATAGACAACGGTTAAAAACCGTTGTCTTTTCTTGAAACGACAACGGTTTTCGAACCGTTGTCTATTAAGTGTTGTTGAAACCGGTGTTGTTAAAAGTCACACACATAGACAACGGTTATAAACCGTTGTCTTTTCTATCAACGACAACGGTTTTTGACCCGTTGTCTATTCAATGTTGTTGAAACCAGTGTTGTTAAAAGTGATGCACATAGACAACGGTTTTTTAACTGTTGTCTATTGTGTGTTGTTGAAATTGCTGTTGTTAAAAGTCACGCCCATAAACTGTTGTCTTTCGTAGAAAAGACAACAGTTTCAAACTGTTCTCTATTGTAAAATAGACAACGATTTTTAACCGTTGTCTCAACGGTTTTTAACCTGCTTAAATTTTAATCATATACCAAAAAACAATTTATCCATTCACCATGGCCAAGTGTAGTTACATAATTTTGCACAAGCTAAGGTTCAACATAACAAGTGTAAATACTTCCATGACCAATTCTCATCGAATCAAATATCATCCAAGTCATAATAATACAAAAAACAATTCGACGAAGTCGTACTACAACAAACAATTCCACGAAGTCTAAAAGATCACAACGTTCTAATGATCAAATCATACCTACTGTATATAACTTATACAATATCGGCCCATTCAGAACGCACCAGATCAATAACCGCTTTGTCATATTCAACTTGTTGGAACTACATGTAAAAAGTGAGTAAATAAATTAGTAATTGCAATGAAATTCGAAATAAGTTAGGAGTAATTTTCAAGAACCACTATATGGTAATAGAGTTTTAGCAGTTCTAAAGGCAAGAGCTTTTGTATTTTCTCTAATCTCTCCACTTTAAACTTTGTGAATAAAAGGATCAAATTAAAAACTAAAAAGCATTCATTCAATAAACATCAACAATAAATGGAGTACTCAAAATTATACTGGCAACAAGAATCTCAAATGCATCATATTTCCACTTTGAAACATTGAAATCAAAATAATTTTAAACACGAATTAGAAATGGAATTATTACCAGTGCTTGAACAGAATCTTTATCATCAATGTCCGACATGTTCTCAATTAAAGTCTTCAGGTAAGCCATGACATAGAAACCGCATTGGTTACTATCCGGCTGACGAGGAGCCTACAAATGTTAAATAAGATTTGCATGTGCATTACAATTTAACATATACAAACACTTATATGTAATTAGTTACAAATATTAAATTACCTTGACAATTTCCCAAGCAGTTTTACTTCGTCCTTTCTTTCCATTCCCAGAGGCCGCATGAACCATTTTAATAGCCCTTCAAATATATTGTTGATTATTCATATTATGTAATAATCATACTGATATAAATCGAAAGAAATAACAAAAAAAAAACTTACATTTCTACAACATGTTTCCAATCATCATCGCGAATGCGATGACTAAGAGGGTCCCACAAATAAACAATATCCTTACTGACGTTGATAACTGTCAGAATCCAATGGAAACTATACAGAAACACAAAATTATATTACATCAATAGAAAATAATATGCAATGGAAATTATAATTGTAACCATTCTTACCCTACATTACATGGCACCAAAAGTGATGCACTACTTGGATTGTCAATCAGTCTGTCTGCTAAAGCTCGTGCCCTACTTTCCAACTGTTTGTCTAGGAAATTTTTTCTGTTCTTGTCGTTGGCACATGACCTACATGACATGGCTGCATAAATCTGAATTTTTCAAGCTTGTTCTCTTCCATCATCTTTTTATACAAATACCTAACATTGGAATGGAAACTGAATTAGAATAACAAAGCATAGAAGTGATAAGTATATATAATTGACTCGAAATATATATTAAATCATACCATATGTACACAGCAATACATGTGTACGATATTGGCATCAATTGACAAAACGGAGTTACATCTTCGTCGTGCACATATAGAGTACATTCTTCCCCGAAGACATTTTCATCTAGCACTATTTTTAAACTCTCTCCATTCCCAAGTGCACGCTTGTAATAACAGTATAGTAGCCATTATGACTTAGGCATACTTGAGGAGTTCAACTCAAGCTTTTTGACTTCCTTGCTCGGTTTCTTCTTACATTGTTTCTAATTTGCAAAATATACACATATTAGCTAAATAAATAAATATACTAACAAAGGCATGTGAATTTTATGCATACACAAATTAACATCTCCTACAGTTTATATGAAAAATGCAAAACATTTGAAAATTGAGAGGATGAAGCAAATCTGCAAAACATTTGACAGAGGCACCAATACGTAGACAGTAATTTTTGCCTAAGAAACTAAGTAAAATGTAAACTTCAGTAAAGAGTGAATATTTACCTCCAAGACATCTTCTTTGTCAATAAACTGCAGCTCATCATCATCATCTTCGAAATCCAATTTTTGTTTCATAAAACCAATTTCTTCTTCACTCAGCTTCATCGCACCCTTTGCATCCTTTGCAGTACAACTCCCTTTTTCTTCAATCGGAGATGATTTAAAGGCAACATTTTGAAGGACCAAATTTTCTAACTTTGCAACTCTGTCTTCTACTGTTGCTTGTCGTCTTAGAAGGACATTTTTCTCATGGTTAGGAAGCATCCCTTTACCCAATCTGAAATATGTTGAGGGATTGACATGTCCACCTATAGCCCTCACCCGACCTCCATTCTCCTTAGATTCAAGAGCCTGTGTCAGGATGTCCTCATTTGGTCCTTGAAGTTGCAACAAACCATCTTGCTTTTGCTGAATATATTCATCCTGTAATTCATGACAAATGACCATGATAACCACAATCTTTCGAAATACATAAAGAGGATAGTACCAGTAAATTAAAGGTTTTGCTTACAATCTTTGTAAATTTTTTCTTCAAAACATCTCCTTCTATTTCTCCTTGCTTACTAGTTCTCCCTTTCTTCCAAAGTATAGCTCTATTCACTTCGTCATCATCACACAATTCTGTTGACTACAGCCAAGAAGATTTATCAATGTCAAACTAAGGGTTAAAAAGAGTTTAAGTTATTAGTGAAAGTGAATAGAGATAAATACTTACAATTTCACTAGCAAGACGCGCATATCCTTTACGAGCAAGCCTATGTGGATAAAGGTTTTGCTTTCTTCGTACCTTTTGCTGCTCGCTTAGTTTCTAAGACAAACATGATCAAAACTTGACATTATATTTCTGCCATAGCACCATACATTATATTTCTAAGACAAAGATGATGCTTCATGCTTGAAAGGTGAAAACAGACATGATAAAAACAGAAATGAGGAAAAGGGGGAACACTTCATCTTTTTTGATTTCTTAACTGAACTCATTAATTGGTAATATTACACTAAATCTTAATTGTTATACGGTTGGGAACAACCTGAATACATAAATGCTAGACTAAGAAGAATCCTACCTGTTTTAATACGTATTTTGAAACAATAAGTTGTTACAAAAAAGCTAATTAATCAAACACTTATATTAGTTATTTAACCAAATCAAATAAGTCAAAATAAATTAAAAAGCTACCTATTTTACCAAACATGATCAACTCTGAATTGAATTAAATTCTTTAATTTACCTAATCAAAAGAGACTTTCAAGTGAATGTTTACAGGAATTATGTACACTCTATAAAAGGGCATATTTGTTACTTAAAATTGAGGGCACTACTGATCGGTTTTATTAATTTTGATAAAATAAAATATACAAATATATTCAAATTACAATTATAGTATTTTACCACAAAGTATAAACTTCTCAACTTTATATATATATTCTAATTGAATATGCCTCATAAGCAGCATTTACCATATCTATAGGGTTTTCATCAACAAGCTTATGCTCTTCTCCCCTAATTAGACCGCCATCATCTATTGAGTTGTTTAACGTAGCCTTCTCCCCGTGCCATATCCATGACACATACGTTCCATCCATTCCATTACGGTACAAGTGTGCCCTTATAGTATCAAGAGGTTGCTTCCTTAGGTTGCCACATATTGCACATGGGCATGATATTGAATTAGGATCAACGGCATTTTTTTTAGAAAATTGTAAAAAAGATTCTACTCCAACCTCATATTCATAACATAATCTATCTTTTGACATCCATTCTTTGTCCATTGTTTATTTATACACCAATGCTACAAAACAGTCAAGTGACAAGAAAAATAAATTCATATCGCTTAAAAATAATCAAGTAACAACACAAATAAGTATGTATACCAATTTGCCCTAGTTTGGGTAAGACTTTCCATGTTGAGTGCTAATCTTTTGAATATTGAGACTTTGAGACAAGTATGTATGCCAATTGGAAAGTTCCTTAACTCAGATTATGGGACTCTGAATTTCACAAGGCCAAGATATGCTTAGAGTTAAGGTAGAGATTGACTTGTTAAAAAGTATCAATCATAACCTTAATGTGGCAGTTACCTCAGAACAAATTAAGCAATATAATTTTGTAAAAAACTAAGATTTCCTAGTGCCAATATCACATAGAATAGTTTGATCACCTCAACCTCAATAATAAACATGCCATGACAAACTCTAACCATTAAAAAAGATAACTGACCTATTGGAGCACTGGGTAACTGTCCGTCCTTCAAGGGAAGCAGCAACAACCTGCCAATTACTCTCACCAAAAACTTCCACAGCAGCTCTCACTTTATTATCCTCCTCCTCAGTCTTCCTAGTTCAACCATCTGCAGAATGTTAAAAACTAATTACATCAATTTCTATTACTCAAACAGTCAACAGAAGGATCAAATACTACAAGCTTCCTCAATTATGTACAAGGATGAGTGTTGAAGTTGACAAGTCCTGGCAAGAAAATCTACCATATCCAATGACTACCATGAAGCAAAAAATTAAAAACAAATAAAAATTAATTACATGAGAAGGAAGAGGTGCTCTGCAGATAAGGACTTTGTTCTGCACTCCCACTGCTTTTATGTGGCTATATCTCAACAGATTTAAGGTTGTGATCAACAGATTTAAGGTTTGCTTTCTCAAACTGCAACTTGTTTTCCTCCTACTCTATTCCCATCTTTTATATCAACCATGTCCAATCCAATCAATGAACTAACAGATATTACATGTCTATGAAGAGTGTACTAGTAACAAAGGGCTTGAAACATCAGGTCAAATATTCAGATTCAGGCGAGTGATACTGGATTTCATATTGCAAGTTTTGAGTAAAACAATTGTCCAGATCGGGATATCTTAGAACCTGAACAAGAAGCTGACTTGCTTACAAAAACATGAAAAACAGCATGGTTTCTATCAAAGTTTGAACACAGAGCATAGGACCAAAAGTGGAATTGGATCACGTTTTTGGGCTGAAAGAAAAAGAAACAGGACAAATGGTGCTATGAATATGATTCCCTATCAGTGTAACTATGACAAAAAGAAAGCTTGATTGGATACAAATCCATAGCCAATCATATCATCAGGGCTGAAAGAAAAAGAAACATAGAGAATCATACAAACAAAAAAAAGAATACAAAGAAAACAGACAACCATGGATGGTCCTCTTTTGCATGAATTCAAAAGACAAGCTTCATTTTTCCTCAGGAAAAAGTTCAAGACTGCAAGATTGGCCTTAACAGATGTTACCCCTACAGAGATGTAAGCTTAAAAAGATCCATTACAAATTACAAAATCTGCTTCATAAAGGCCTCTATTTCATCAACAATCACTTAATGTGGTGCATGATGATCCATTCTCTATCTTATACTCCGTATTATTATAGTAAAATAATATACCATCACTCCTTTCAACACAACACCATCACCCTTTGGCACTCAAAGTTCTGCATTTGGTGAGATTTTTAACTTATTTTCTATGTGCATGACAGATTAAGATTTTATTTTCTCAAAGCTAAAGCTCCCTGAATTGGTTGTCCCCATATACTCTTATTAACATTTACATACATAATAACATTTACTCCAGCTTTTGGAACCTCTTCTTTTTCAGGTCAACCCCGGGGATCTAGAGTGGCTCCTTACCAGCCGACACCTGAGGCAGATAGTGGTACACAGACTGCTGGGAAACTAGAGTCAATTTCAGCAATGCCAGTATATAAAGACAAAAGTCATGAGGAACTTAGGTTTGAGGATTACCAGGCAGGAGACAAAGTTACTATTTTACCTAGAAAGGTTAAAATGACTACTTCTGCATTTGTGGCCTCATCAACTTCCCCATTTGGTCAGTCATCTGCCAATCCATTTTCTAGCTCAAACAACAAACCCAACATTTGGTTCTAGCTTAAGTTTCAATACTCAATCATCACCATTATTCCAGCCAACTACACCTTCGTTTGGACAGACTACTTTTGGTCAACCAAGGTCCAAATGGCATTCCAAAATTTTGCACAACAAAACAAATACTGTACGGCATTCCAAAATATCCAAAATTTTGCACACATTGATACAATCAGACCTAGCTTGGATAAATTTGACAGATTATTACATTAAAATAGAAAAGCTAACCTTAAAAGCTAAACCTCATGGCGGCGGCAGCTGGACCGACGGCGACACAGGATGGCGGCGGCGATGGCGGAAGAGGTTGGGCTTTGGCGACGGCGTCGAAGCTTGGACGGTCGGCGGTCGGCGACACAAGATGGCGGCGGCGAGGGCAGTACGCGGTCGGCGGAGAGCACCCACTGCGGAGCAGTTACCGGAGACTGGCGAAGAGTGAAGGAGGTTAGCGGAGAGTGAATGAGGAAATTTTGAACTAGCCCTATTTTTGCGCTATTTTGTCTTAGAGGGAAGACAAAAATTTCCCAATTTTGTCTTAGAGGGAAATTTTAATTTGTATTAGCTTAAAGGGAAATTTCGTAATAAAATATTAATTTAATTACTCGAGTCGCTACATTCGGTCAATTAAAATTGAATCGGGTATATAGGTACAGAACACGAGATTCATAGATTTCTATAATGTAGATTCATAATTTCTAATTTAAATACAGTTGTATAGATTAATAATTTATATACAGTAAATTCATAATTTCTATACTACAGATTCATAATTTCTGTATTGTTGATTCACAATTTCTAAAATGTATATTTATAAACACTTGGAAATATAAACATCGCAAATTATAAACACAGCGTTCTGTAATTGTGAATATAGATCAGAGTTATTCAATCATTATGAATATGCATTTCAATTCAAAAATTATGAATATATAGTTTGGTAATTATGACATAGAGCTAATTAAGATCGCGGCGGCAAAAGAAATGGGATATAGCAAACTGTACGGCATCAATCAACTACTCTTTCATATCCATTCTCAACGTGTCTCAGGCATGCCGGGGGGGGGGGGGGGGGGGGGGGTCGATTACCAACAGTTTCAACCTTGTTAGTCATGCGCTAGCCGAAACGGTCGATTACCAACATATAGCTAACCTTAGCTTGTTAGTCATGCGCTAGCCGTAAGGGTCAATTACCAACATATAGCTAACCTTGTTAGTCATGCGCTAGCCGGAATAGTCGATTACCAACCCCGGCCCCTATCATATATATACCGCCCTAAACCCCTACACATCATACCGCACAATTATGAACACCACTCCATATTGTTTTTTATACTTGATAATATATTATTATTATTATTTTGAATTCATAGATTGGTCTTTATTGTAATATAATTGAAAATAAAACTTTAATGAATTTAATTACTTTTAATTTTTGGTGAATAATTTTATATTTAAATATGAACGAAAATAGAACTATTTTGGTAATATACTAGATGTTGCGCTTGAGTACATAAGTGTTGTTGTGGCTTGGTGGGTTTAGCTTAGTTTATTATGTTAGAGGTCTTAGGTTCTATTTTTCCTGGGGGGAACTTTTTAACTATTTTCTAAAATTGTTGTCTTGGTTTTCACAAACAACACAGAAGCAACCCAGTTATATACCAGATGTTGCACCTTTAGACACAAGAGGTTGTGTTGCGTAGTTGGTAAAATCGTGTACTTATTAAGCATGAGGTCATAGGTTCAACTCTTCTAGTTAATGTTTGTGTTTTTATTTTATATACCTGTTAAATAATGTTGCGCAACGACAACGGTTGTTTAAAACCGTTGTCTTTATAGTGTTGTGTATTCAAATACACTTAAAGACAACATACCAAAGACAACGGTTAAATAAAACTGTTGTCTTAAACAAATAAAGAACATGCAAAGACAACGGTTTTATAAAACCGTTGTCGTTTTAGTGTTGTGTATTCGATTACGTTTAATGACAACACACCAACGACAACGGTTAAATAAAACCGTTGTCTTTTTAAAAAAAAAAAAGAGCGCACAAAGACAACGGTTTTAAACAACCGTTGTCTTTCTAGTGTTGTGTATTCCAGTGCGCTTAAAGACAACACACCAACGACAACAGTTAAAAAAACCGTTGTCTTATTTTAAAAAAAACGCACATAGACAACGGTTTTTAAAAACCATTGTCGTTGTGGTGTTGTCTTTTCACAAAATGCACAAAGACAACACACTTATAACAACGGTTAAGTAAAAACTGTTGTCTTTGACAAAAGTGTTGAATCAAAGACAACGGTTTTGGACCAAACTGTTGTCTTTTATACAAAAGACAACACTTTTCTTAAAAACTGTTGTCTTTCTAGTGTTGTCTATGTGCATTTTTCTTGTAGTGATCACTTTTGTGGTTAGAAATAAAAAGTACATGCTCTTTACCTGAAGTTAAATTAAGTTTATCAGCAAATGTAATTTAAAGAATATAGCTAGACAATTAAACAGAAGAATGTAATTAACTAGCTAGAGAATCTTGGCCATTAATTTATAAGTTTCTGGGTCTATGTACAGCTGAATCTGCAATGGCGTAGACAGTTAGTTAACCACACTGTTAGTTCTGAACACACACAAAAATAAACTCAAACAAAACAAAATAATTAGTAAAAATTTTGAAGTTCATAGGAGATACCCCATTGGTTCCACACAAACATGGTGTTCTTTTCCTTTACTTTTCTTGATAGTAGAAGAAGCTTTAGTAAAGAGGATGAAGAATTCCAACAAAATGTCAAGGCTCATTAGGTTCTCTTGCAGATTTAGTAGAAAATGAAGTAAAATTTGAACAAAAGAAATTATTGTTACCATTTTCTGTGATAAAAATATAATACAATTCCATAAATCATTTAATCTCGAGTAATGTGAAGAATTCTGGAAATTAAATAAAGGCCACTCATCCAGACACCTTAATATTTGCCCACCAGTCGAATAGCCATACAGGCTGCAACCACAATATTTCTACAACTTCTTTGTTTATCCTTCTATATAAGTTCTTTGAAATTGGACGAACTAGGACAAAGACAACAGCCTGAAAGTGAAAATATTAAGAAATGAAATCAATACAAACCATTCTGAGAAATCAAACACAGTGTAGAACACAAGGAAGAATGGAAGAAGGTCTGCCTCTCATTGCTTAACCAGACACGGTTATATACAAATTACATCCTAAAAGGAAGGAAACTCAAAGGTAATATATAACAAGAAAATATTACCAACTAAATACAAAAGGAATATTACCTAAATAAAAGATATTTACTGAATATATGTGCATGGAAATATTCTTCACAATATTCGTTAATACCCCCCTCAAGTTGGTGCATGCAGATTTTGTATGCCCAACTTGTCCACCAAGAATTTAAACTGCTTCTGCCCCAATGCCTTGGTGAATATGTCAGCGAGTTGCAAAGTTGTTGAAACATAGGAGGGAGAAATAATATTCATCATAATCTCGTCTCTTACAAAGTGACAATCGACCTCTATGTGTTTCGTACGCTCGTGAAACACGGGATTATTTGCCATATGTAACACTGCTTGACAGTCACAATAAAGCTTAATGGGTTGAGTGTGCGAAACATCCAAACTCGACAAAATCCCTCGCAGCCATTTTAACTCACAAACTGTCATAGCCATGGATCTATATTCCGCTTCAGCAGAAGAACGAGAGACTATTTGTTGCTTTTTGGTCTTCCATGAAATTGGAGACGTACCCAAGAACACCACCCATCCTGTAAGTGATCGACGTGTGATAGGGCAGCTCGCCCAATCAGCATCACACCAGCCATACAATCGTAAGTCATTATCCGCCAGCAAGAGAACACCTTGTCCCGGACTACCTTTCAAGTAGCGCACAACTCTCAAAGCTGCATCCCAATGTTCATTTCGTGGTTGTTGCATAAATTGTGACAAAACATGAACAGAATATGAAATCTCAGGACGGGTGAAACATAGATAAATTAGCCGACCAACCAAACGACGATAAGGTTCCGGATCCTCCAACAACCTTCCATTAGCCAATGAGAGTTTCTGATTTTGTTCCATGGGGAAGTTGACAGGCTTCGCTCCTAAAAGTCCCACCTCTTCAAGAATATCCAAAGTGTATTTCCGTTGACATAGATAAATCCCTTTCGAACTTCTTGCAACTTCCACGCCTAAGAAATATTTTAGACATCCCAAATCCTTCATGTGAAAACATGCACTCAAGTAGGCTTTGAACACTCGTATGGCATTGCAATTATTTCCAGAGATTATTAAATCATCAACATAGACTAGTACATTGAGTCGAGTAGTACCTCGTTTTAAGGTAAACAACGAGTAGTCATATAATGATTGAATGAACCCATACCTTCGCAATGCGGTTGATAGTTTCGCAAACCAACACCGAGGCGCTTGCTTAAGCCCATAGAGAGACTTCCTCAGCCTACAGACAACCCCTGACTTCTCAGTTCTAAAACCTGGAGGCATTTTCATATACACCTCTTCCTCTAGATCTCCATGAAGGAATGCATTATGGACATCCATTTGATGCAGTTCCCACCCTTTGGCAGCTGCTACTGCTAAAAACATTCTCACTGTGACCATCTTAGCTACGGGTGCAAATGTTTCTGTAAAATCAACACCTTCTACTTGATGATTCCCAAGGATCACTAACCGGGCTTTATATCGCTCCACTGTGCCATCTGAATTATATTTTATTTTGTAAACCCACTTACACTCAAGAGCTTTCTTCCCCGTAGGCAAAGTAGATAATTCCCATGTCCCATTGTTAGATAAAGCATCAATTTCTTTTCGCATGGCTTCTCTCCAACGTTTGTCTTTCTTCGCAGCATTAAAAGACTCTGGTTCTTGGCCTGCAACAAGAGCTGCAAGAAACTCCCGATGTTGCAAAGAAAATTTATCATAGTTCACACTATGAGCTATTGGATAAGGCGTACCTGAGGGATGCTTTGCAACGGGTGAATCGAGAGATGGGCTCAATTTATAAGCAACGTTGGTAACAAAATCATGCAATTTCACTGAGCGATATCGAGTTCGGTGTCCACGTCCTAATTGTTCTCTAGACTCAGACATGTCCCCCGAATTATTAATTACTTCTGTGTCATCTGCAACGTCATTTGCACCCCCCCTTGCTTCTAAACTCTCATTCTCAACATCTTCATGCACTAATTCTACTTGCTGTAAATCTTGGTCAACATCTGGCTCACAATCATTTTCAGATTCTTCCACACTTAACTCTTCATGCATGGTAGTGTTCTCTCCATTAGTTCCTTCAAGTGTGCTAGGACTAAAAGGAAATTCTCCTTCCCAGAAATTTACATCACGTGATATAAAGTATTCCTTTGTCTCTATATCGTACACTTTCCACCCTTTCTTTCCGTACGGATACCCCACAAAAATACATTTTCTACTTCGGCTAGCAAACTTATCTCCCTTCGACTTTTGGTTATGGGCATAACACAGCGAACCAAACACCCGCAAATGATCATACCGTGGAGGTTCTCCGTACAAAGCTTCATATGGAGTCTTTCCGTTCAAAAGTGGAGTTGGTGTTCTATTTATCAAGTAACAAGCACTTAACACACATTCCCCCCAAAAATCAATGGGCAAACTTCCTTGAAATCGCAAAGCACGAGCAACATTCAGGATGTGCCGGTGCTTCCTTTCGACTCTCCCATTTTGTTGAGGTGTTCCTGTGCAAGAGCTTTGAAAAATAATTCCATGTTCCAAAAAATATTGCTTCAAACAAACAACCTCAGTTCCATTGTCACTCCGTACCATCTTAATCTGTTTATTAAATTGTCTTTCTACCATAGAAAAAAAATTGAGCAACACACGAGACACTTCCTTTTTATCCACGAGCAAAAATACCCACACAGCACGAGAGTAATCATCAACCACCGTTAAAAAATAAGAAGCACCACAAGAAGATTTAATTTTGTAAGGCCCCCACAAATCACAATGTATAAGATCAAACATATTGGTTGCTTTATTATTACTCAAAGGAAATTGGTCTCTTGTTTGCTTAGCACGTTGACATACATCGCATACTTTGTGCAACAAATTATTTCCATCACTAATATCAGCTACAGGTACTAACTTTGTAACCTTTAGGGAAGGATGTCCCAAACGTTTATGCCATAGCTCCAATGAACCTCCACTATCAACTTTTGATACCCTTATGCTCGGTATTTTCCAGAAGTAATAGAGCCCATTTCTCCGTTCACCCGCTCCAATCAGCATCCTCGAAGTGCGGTCCTGTATTACACACAAATCCTTAGTAAATTGAGCAATACAATTGGAGTCATCAATCAATTGCGACACAGAAATTAAATTGCAGTTCAACTCAGGTACATATAACACATTATGCATTTTCAATCTTTCAGCAAGATTCACCAAGCCCTTCTTAGTTGCAACGGTAATACGTCCGTCTGGCAACCCCACAGGACAACCAGTCATATTGCTCACATTGTGCAAAATATTCGCATTGCCCGTCATGTGATTGGATGCCCCTGTATCAATGATCCACGTATCATCTTTACCTGTCATTGTATCATTCAATCCACCTTTACATGCGTTCAAAGCTGCCAAAAGAGTCTGCCATTGTTCATTGTTCAGTCCGGTAATCTTGTTATTTTTTGCTACCACCTCGGGATTGACTTCCTGATCATTACTTCCAGAGGTGTGCATAGCATTTGCCCGAACACCGCCTCCTCTCCCACGCCCGGTAGATGCTCGCTGTGTTACTTTGCCTCGTCCACCACTTTTTCCTTCTCCTCTTGGCCTATCACCCCACCAATCTGGATACCCAATTACCTGAAAACAAGTCGAAGCTTCATGCCCTATCCTTTTACAAATTGAGCAGGTTATAGTCTTCTCCATCATGTCTCCTTTTCCTTTAAATTTATTTCCTGTCTGCACGTGTAACCCAATCGGTTATCCTCGTTCTTCACTCACACGTGCCACAGATTTAACTTTCTCATCACGTATCACAATTCCATATGCTTTGTTTAGACTTGGGAGTGGTTCCGCCGCTAGGATATTTGAACGCACAGTACCGTACATGATCTCATCCAAACCCATCAAAAATTGATGTAACTTCTCCTCCTCTCTGCGCTTATCAAGTTTTGCTGAGATGTTGCATTTGCATCCTCCACACTCACATATAGGCATCTGTTCATAGCTAGCCAAGTCATCCCACAACCCCTTCAACTTTCCAAAGTACCCGGCTATGGTCATTCCATGTTGTTTGCATTCACTCAGCTCAGTCTTTATTTGATGTATTCGCGGTCCATTCGGGACCGAGAATCGTTCGTTGATGTCATTCCATAGGTCTTTCGCATCTTCCATATGCGATATTGTAGACCTCAGTTCCGGTTCAATCGTGTTCCAAATCCATGATACAAGCATGGACTGCACAGTCCACCAATCCTCGTACTCGACAGATCCTGGTTTCGGTTCTAAAATCGTTCCCTCCACGAAACCCCATTTGCGGCGAGCTCGTAGGGAAGTTTTCATCGCCCGTGCCCATTCATCATAATTTTCGTCACCTCGAAGTCGAACTTGCGTGATAACATTCCCTGGGTTGTCATTCGAGTTCAACTCGTAAGGGGAGACAACCCTTTTCAATGGTTCTGTTTTCTTTATGTCACCCTCTCTATTCTCTGTGTTTAAGTCTGGCTCTGATGCCATGAGAAATCAAACACAGTGTAGAACACAAGGAAGAATGGAAGAAGGTCTGCCTCTCATTGCTTAACCAGACACGGTTATATACAAATTACATCCTAAAAGGAAGGAAACTCAAAGGTAATATATAACAAGAAAATATTACCAACTAAATACAAAAGGAATATTACCTAAATAAAAGATATTTACTGAATATATGTGCATGGAAATATTTTTCACAATATTCGTTAATACATTCTGTCAACAAAGTTGGTGCAATCCAATAAATATTTTAGTAACCTTCTAAAGAAATGTTTAGCAGTCTCATTTTTCTCCAAAGTTTTACTCAACATTGGATTTATGGTACATAAACTAAAGTAGGGTGAAGTGAGGGGGCAACGAAATTAGGAGACGATGAAATGAGGAGGGATAAAAGTCATAAAACTAAATTAATGGAATGATACATGATTTAAATTAGGTAATGGCCCTGTTTGGTAAAATATTAGCTATAAGTCAATTTTAACTTATTTGATCACTATTAGCTATTTGACTTGGTTAAAAATTTAATATAAGTGTTTCGTTAATTAACTTTTTGTAATTCTAAAATGTTAAAATTTAAAAAACTGCTCAAAACAATTTTTTCAATTAACTTTTTGAGAAAAGAAATTATACCAAACAGCTATCAGCTAACAACTAATTTACCAAACACATTTCTACAATCAGCTAATGTAATCAACTAGTTATACCATCTAATTAACCCAATCAGCTAACAGTCATTTACTAAACATTGACAATGTATTATATAATTATAGGGGTAATCAAATCATATACATGTGTTTTAAAAATTTGTCATCAACCAAACAATGTATATAACTTTCATTCACATTTCTTGTGTCTAAACCATGAACCAAATACACATTTAGGGCTTAACCCTAACCCTAACCCTAACCCAATATAAAGAAGGCAATATATAAGGGCTATACTATTTTCCTATTCTATTACTGTGAAAGCTAAACGTGAAAGACCATAGGGGAAAAGTATTCTGAAAACACTCTGCAAACTTGAAGAAAGAGGTTATGAAGAAGAAAGGGCTAAAAGCTTCATCAATCTCTCATGGAATGGAATCAGGTTAATACTTTAACGCTTTCGATTAAAGTATTGGTTAAATCATTCAATGCCTAGTGTTATAGTTTTACATGTGGTATCAGAGCAATGTTAGGTATAATGATTTACCATTTGAAATTTGTGTGTGTATATATAAAATGATTTACCATTTAAAAATTTAAGGACCAATTTTAAAAAAATCGTTATAGTCGGAGGACTATTGCTGGAATTAACTCTGTTATAAATATTAAAATGTTAAATATTTAAACATGATATGAATATATGATGATAGAGACAGGAGAGCATATTGGGGGAAAATTATGATTAGTTAAATAGGTAAAAATGGATTGACATAGTAGCCGTTGTTCAAAGTTGAAACCCATAGGAATTTGAAACTTCAAATCAGTCCGGCGAACAACGAACACTGAGCTGGAGACTGAGATGGGGGAAGTAGAAGGGCCGATGCTGAAGCTAACTATGGAGAAGGGGCCGCTGGCCGGCCAAGGCCTGGAATTCAAACCCGGAATTGCCGTTCGGGTCGGCCGGGTTGTACGGGGAAACAATATCACCATCAAAGATTCCGGCATCTCCTCCAAACACCTCACCATCGAATTCAACTCCTCCGACGGAAAATGGGTAATCCGCGACCTCGGATCCTCAAACGGCACCTTTCTCAACGCCGGCAAGCTCGACCCGTCCTGCCCCGCCTGCCTCTCCGACTGCGACGTCATCAAAATCGGCGAGCTAACTTCTATCAAGGTTCAGATCGGAGATGCCGCCCCCGCCCCCGCCCCCGCCCCCGCCCGCGCTCCTACTAGGTCAAGGCGAAACGCCGGCAGGAAAGCGGCCGCCGACACCGCAACAAGCGACGACAGCGATGCGGCGGCGGAGAATTGCGAATTAGGGTTAGTGGCTGAAGATGCCGACCGCGCATCTACTAGGCCAAGGCGAAACCCTAGGAGGAAAGCGGCCACAGACACCACAACAAGCGACGACGGCAATGCGGCAGTGAAATGTGAATTAGGGTTAGTCGGTGAAGATTCCAACCGCGCATCTTCTAGGCCAAGGCGAAACCCTAGGAGGAAAGCCGCCACCGACGACCGAGATGCGGCGGAGAAATGTGAATTAGGGCTAGTGAGTGAAGAGTTGGGGAACAATAACAAGGGGAAGAAGGGGAGGCCTCCTCGTCCTCGTACTCGGACTGAAACTCAGGCTGAGAGAGACAGTGAAAGCGTGAAGACCGAACTTCAACCTGAGGGTATTGGATTGGAAAATGCAGGCATTAGATTAACAAGGAGCTCGAGCAAGGCAGAGAATTTCGATGGTGGGGTTTCTCAAGTTGAAACTGGTGATACTGAGATAGTAGAGAATTTGAGCGCGATTGAAACAGCGGCACAATATGCAGATGAAAATGGTGATCAAAGAAGGACTAGGAATGCCCGGGGGAGAGGAAGAGGAAACAGGGGAAGAAACCTTGTTCCAATTGAGCAGCCTCTGGCGAAGCCAAAAAGGGTCACCAGAAGCAAAAAACAGATCAATTTACAGGCAGAAAGTGTTACCACGGAAGAAGAGGAGGGAGCAGCAAAAATGTCGATATCTAAGGAGCAGACACAATGTAAAGTTGAGGCAATTCGGAGCATGGAGGAGGAAAGGCAAGTGGAAGGGTATAATGCAGTGGAGGAGCTGGTGAATCTCAGAGAAGAAGGTCACAACGGTGCATCAAATACCTCTGGTGCAAAAAAAGATGAAAATAGTGTTTGGGAACAAACTAAATGTCGAGATGGATCAATTCAGCAGATCGAGGAGGATGGCCAAATAGAAGGGAATCATGCGGTGGAGGAACAGCTAACTTTTGAGGTCACAACTGTGAATCTCAGAGAAGAAGGTCACAACAGTGCATCAAATACCTCGGGTGCAAAAAAGGATGAAAATGGTGTTTTGGAACAAACTAAATGTCAAGATGGATCAATTCAGCATCTGGAGGAGGATGGGCAAGTAGAAGGGAATCATACAGTGGAGGAGCAGCTAACTTTTGAGGAAGAAGAAGCCTGCCATGGTTCACCCAATGTATCCGGTGGAAACATGGGCAAGCCTGATGTTGAAGAAGTGAACTTGGAAATTTTGACTCTAGGGGAGTGGCTCGATTATTTGGAGATTTATGTCCCAAAACAAATAATTGATGTCACAGAGGAGATGATATTGGAAATGAGAAAAAAGGCTGAGAAATTGCAAGAATTTATGCTGCATCAGAAGAAGGCCAAGGAGAACACGTAGCAGTTATGGATCTATCTGCATATCACAGTGGTTGGTAAACGCCTTTTAAATTTAACATGGACATATTAGAAATGTGTCATGCTCATAGGATTATCTTCTTATAATCCTTTACGCTCAGTGTTTGTCTCCTATTTGTACTTGGTAACAAAAACTTTTGTATTTTAACCATTGTCCTTGGTCATATACATTGTCTTTCTCTCAAAATGCTCTAAGCTTAGATTGTTACCACTTCTGGGTTTAATTTCATTTCTTTCATTAGGTAAACAGCTGATCTGGAGAATTTGCTTTCTGTGATCTATTTGTGTAATAGTAGATTGTAACTTATTCACTGACCAAAGAATTTATACTGCCATCTAAAATTTTCTTTCTGTTTTAGGTGGCTTTCTGTACATAATCCTAGAGATACATCTTTATTCTTTACGATGGGACACTTCTTGAATTAAAGTGCTGCCATAAACACGGATTTAGAACCCGTCAATCAATTAACTGCTCTATATATCTTTTCTTTTAGCACTATTTGATCAACCCCTAAACAAGTTAAGGCTGTTAGGTTTTCAGCCATGTCCACAGTTGATGAAGTTTTTTGGTTAGGCATTGCTGCCAATTTGGTTTTCTGGGGAATGAATTAGAAACAAGCTTTTGATGTTCTTGTATGTATGCCTTGGACCACCTATTCATTAACATAAATTGTTTTTGAGGCAATGTTTTGAAAACTAATATGTAGTAGTAATATGTTTATGGGATGACTATTGAAGGAAGTAACACTTATGACTGATCATTGTTTATGGCAAATTATACAATGAACATGGACTACCTTGCATTATGGACAAGGGTTCAAAATGACATTTAAATTATGTGTCACAAATTATATACTTATAAATAAATGTACAGATTAATTGCATACTAACTTCTACAGACACATAATTTGAATGTCATTTTAAACCAAGATTCATAAATGCAAGGTAGACGTAGTGGTTTATGGAATAGAAGTATTATTGGCTTATTGCAGTTAAGTTAATTTCAGCACTCTTTTCTCTGGATGTGCTCACTTAGCTGAACCTTTTGCATTCCTAAGGGTTATTATGGGTTATAACTATCTGAACTCCAAATTATCAAGAAAAGTGTAGGGGGTGAAGATGTAAACAAAAAGGAATCAAATCCAAACAATAGCATAATGTATAAAAACCTCAACTCAAAATGCAGTCCACAAGGGATTCTAAATAGACAGAAGATCAAGAATCAAAATCTTGTTTAACTCAAAACTGGAAAACTAGATGTGTGCTAAGGTGGAGGCTTTGTGCTTCTTAGGTGCTTAAGCTGTTAGAGGCAAAAATGCTTTTCCAGGTTTACGGTTTGCAAGCCGTCCATGACATCCAAGGAGCTGCATTACAAAAGGAAATAAAATTTTATCATACCATGATTCCAACAGCCAAAATAAAAAGAGCAAAGCTTGAAATGTGGTAATGTCATAGGTAGAAGCAGAATACCTTAGCATTGACACCATCAGGTGCAATGCGATTCTCCTTTTTGTAGTTCACATAGTCAGTACGATTGAATTTAGTGAAACCCCTGAAAACAAATAATAGAGAATGATCTAAGCAATCATTCACAGCTAGCTAGTGTAGTAATTAAGGTTCGTAAATATGCTCATCAGTTATCACAGATTGAAAGTTGAAGCAAGGTAAATAAAGTTGTAAGCTGTGTAGTGTCACAAAACCATAGACCACTGCAGATTACATATTTACATACCATTTCCTGCTCTCAATGATCTTTTGACGACCAGGGAACTTGAACTTTGCACGGCGCAAGGCCTCCTGTGCATTTTTGCCATTGGGATCCTTGCAACGAACAGAAAGAAGAACCTGTCCAATGGCAACACGGGCACAAGTACCCTGCGGCTTACCAAAAGCTCCTCTCATGCCAGTTTGGAGCCTATCAGCTCCAGCACAAGACAACATCTTGTTAATACGCAACACATGGAAAGGATGAACCCTGACCCTAAGGTGGAAAGCATCCTTTCCTGCGAACTTGGTCATATACTTGTTGCAAGCAATACGTGCTGCTTCAAGTGCCTCACTAGACACATTTTCCTTCTCCCAACTGACCAAATGCACACAATAGGGGAATTCATCCACTCCCTTTTTCTTCATCCCCACATCATAGATCCTAATCTTTGAATCCGGCACACCACGGCAGTACCTTGATTTTGGGTAGGGCTTGTTCTTAATCTGGCGATAACACCTAGCTGGTCCTGAGGATTGGGATTCAAAACATTATGGAATTATTAGGTTTTGTGCAACAAAACATAATGAATTGTGTGTACATACAGTACATCAAGCTACTAAACTCAATGTCTTAAACAGAATATTTCAGTGGTATCACAACAAGAACAACTTAAATGCAGATATTTAAAAAAAAAAAAAAAAACATAGCTGGAAGATCAAACCAACACAATAGACTTCATAAAAGCTCCACAATAATAAAATTATCATGAACACTGTATCAATATAAGGTTTAACTGCAGATGTTGGTGCTAGAAAAATCTCCTTATTTCTCTATTGCAAAACATTCAATAAAATTTCTAAGGATAAAACGAAGTCACTACAGCGAACAACCATGAGATAACAAAATTTAAGCTGCATTGTCCTCCAAGATGAGTTGCATAAATCAAACTAATAACTGCTTTAAAAATGACTAATTGCTCTTAAGAAGCAAGAATAATTGCATGCATTCTTCCTAAAATTCCCTAGAGAAAGAATTGCAGCAAAAAGCATGTAAATTTAATCGATCAAATGAAACCAACAAAAAGACAAGAAAATTAATGCCCATGAACAAAAAATAGCTTGAAAAATGCACAAATCATTTCAGAAAATTCAACAGTAACAGAGCGCAACATCTAAACATGTATGAATGGAAGGAGAGGGATGAGGGAGAGAGAACTCACTTCTCCCCATGACGGCAGGGTCTTCTCCTTAGCTGATCTGTGGCTCCAAGAATGGCTGAAACCCTAACCTATTAAGTATTAAGATGAAACGAACCTAAAAAAAAAACCCTAATCGGAGGAAGAGAGGGGTGGCTTAACTTGAATGGGCCGACTCTAAAGTGGGCTTAACTTGTTCGACCCCAACACTACTTTTCAAATCCCCGGGTTTTGCTTCGGAGCCCACTACTATACTAAAAAAATATATAAATAAAGTAAAACTATGGGGTTATTTGGTAAATAGTTATTAGTTGATAGCTGATAGCGGATTGGATTAGTGGGTTTGACAAGTTGGTAGAATTAACTGATTGGAGAAAGATGTTTGGTAAATTAGTTGTTAATTGATAGCTGATTACATACAAAATGACCTTCTTAAAAAACTTATCAAAAAAACTGATTTAAACAACTTTTTGAATTTAAGTGTTTTAGAAGAATAAAATATTACAAAAAAAAAAAAAAAAAACTAATTAACCAAACACTTATATTGGTTGTTTAACCAAGTCAAACAGCTAATAATGATTAAATAAGTCAAAATTAGTTGATAAGCTAACTATGTTACCAAACGTGGCTTATATAAACAACTGTGATGTCATCAAATCACAAGATACTTAACATAATTATTGAACATGTACTCTATATATGTGTGTGTAATAAAATCAGCTATCAAGAACAGATGAATCCACCAAAAAGACAATCAAACAAATGAAAGCGAAGTTTAAAAATATAAGATTTTAATAGTGTTTTTGTTATAAATTCTTTATTATGGTCATTAAACTTGTGACTTTTGAGTTAACATTTACTTATTACATGATTTATGTTGAGTATGTGAAAGGTTGTATGAAACCTTCTCCCAAAAAGTTGAATCTCCAACCCTAAGGGCCCCCCACACTTCGACCGACAGAGCATGTGGGAGGATGTAAATCACGGTGACTCAATGGTTTAGTAGACAAGGCCAAATGCCGGTGCGTACAAGGAATCTGCCCACTTTGGACATAATTTTCCACTGCCGCCGCCGAGGTTCAAACATTGGTCTCTTCTCCCAAATACTGTCCACTAAACCATTAAGTTAAGCCCGTGCAGGTAATGGAGTGAAGGCTAATGAAATGAGACACACATATTGTTGTGCCCTACATTTGGTTTTCTTCTTCTTCTTCTTCTCTTTTTCTCTCTTTTACGTATACACGCATACATATATACGAACCTCCGGGCGAAGTACCGTTTAAACATCACGCGAGAACTGAGCTAGTTGATAGGTCAAATTATAACACGTTATCAGCCCGAGTCTCTATCGTAATCTTCGGTGAACGGTATGCCTGGATATGTTACAATACATTTTTCTTAGATTAGGCAAGCATGTTCATAGGATTCGTATAATACATGATTTTATATTGCACATGTTCATATGATTCGTATATATGCTTGCAAATTCTTGAATATGGATTTCCAATTTTATTTTGATTCTGCGAATCAGAAGAAAGCATGTGATATATATGTTTGTCAGTTTGTGTAAATAGAAGTGATTTTTCGTATATACAATGTATGTACACCATGTTGATAATATATTGCTGCAATATGAGCATGGTATTCGAAAGGTTGCAATGCTTCAAAATGTTTTCATGCTTGAAAATGGAAAAATATGTTTAGCTTGCATGGATCCGAAAGGATATTTTGTTTTCTGTTGAAAGGTTAATTTTTCTGCCGAAAGGTTGAATAATCGAAAGGTCATTTTTATGGTCTCTTGTGTGTTTTCGAAAGGTTAATTTGTTCTTTCAGACGTTTCCTTTCGACTTCATCTCTGAAAGTTTGATTTGCATCTAGAAGATGTCAAATTCCTTATTTAATCTATGAACATGTGATATTCTGAATGTATATGAGAACATATATATGTTTTGTAGATTACGTCTTCCATTGCCAAATGTGAATTACGTCTTCCATTGCCAAATGTGAATTTATTGAGCTCGCTTATGAATGAAGTAATTATTTAGCTTGATCTCTGGATATTGAAATATATTCGACATCTAAAGAATTGAGCCAAGTTTTTTGTTGCTAAGTCACAAAGCACCGATGCCTAGAAGGCACAAACTCTCATTTTCATACGTCACCACGATATTAAAAATGAGTATCTGATTGAAAAAGAACCCCTTGAATTAATGGAAGTCCATGAAGGACTATTCCGACCAGAAGTCATACAATGTTTTTCCTCAGACACATTTTGACTAGTTTATCTCATGTTTAATTTTGAGATTATAATATAAGTCAGTGATTAACTATAATTCAGCTATGCACAAAATAGTCTTACAAGTGAAACTCTAAACAAGAAGTTTCAGAGAAATATTTAATTTCCAAATATTTAATTTGTACTCCAGCATTAGTACAAGACAACAAATTATGATAAGCATCCTAAGCTGATTTTAACACTCCTTGTGGCTATGAAACATAACCAGTTGTTGATGAAGAATCAAAATATCATGTCTAGTTCGTTTTGCACAGGTGCCTGAAGCACATAATGTTACCCAGTTGAGCAACTTTATAAGGGGTTGCAGTCGAGATTATAACTGAGGTGGTATGAGTTTCGACCTAAAAAAATAAGAAGCAAAGTGGTCAAAATAATCAAGGACGATTAGACTCATCGAGGCAAAATTCTAGCTAGAAGCATGTTTGTTATCAATGTGGGTGTGAAGGGCATTGGTTCCTACATGCCGCACATCAAAGCATTTGGTCGTCGAAGAATGTGCCTCATCTTGATGATTCTAGGTAATTTGCCTGAAGCAAATACCGTGACAAATGATGATAATGAAATGATGAGGTATTGATGAAGAAATGATTGGTGCCATGATAATGTTTTGAACAATGCATGAAAATATATTCATAGCCGAAAAAGTTAGTTCATGCCTGAAGCATGAAACATCCGAGTAGTTAGCTCATGATTGAAGCATCCGAGAAGTTAGCTTATGCCTGAAGCACCCGAATATTTGAGCGCAAAGTTATTTTTGGCATGGCCGAGAAGTATATATATATATACTCCAAAAGTGTCTTTGAGCGCAAAGTTATTTTTGGATGCAAATTATTATGAATGCAAAGTGATTTTACTTTCCTGATTTTCCTTGCTAATTTTACTACTCCAATTGACTATTCAAAAGATTACTTCTCTAAGCTTACATCTCTAAGCTTACCTCTGTAATCTTACTTCTCGTTTTATTCCTTGAAATTTTACTTTCTGAAACTTTATTTCCGGAGAAAGTTTACTTCTCGGAGTTTCTTCTCTTAGTTTGCATGCTTATTTATATATGGAAATTTTCTCATGCATGCAACATGACTCTCGTATGAAATTGACTGGTTGTTAATTCAAAATTGAATTATTATCAATCCCGGAAGGATTGCTATTATCAATAAATTATGATAATCATCTTTTGACTAAATTTAAGATGTCAACATGACAAATCCCTCTCCGAATATGGCTTAGTGCAATTATGTGTTATTTAAGGAGTGGTATACCCCTTTATAAGAATGATCCTTGACTAATTCCATACATGATATGATTGATTTAAATGTCATTGGTTTGAAAGATATAAGCAATTTATATCATATCAGTTTGCCCGAAGCAAATGAGAGAGTGAATTATATCATGTGAATTTGCACGAAACAAGCTAGTGAGTGAAACTAATTGAAAGTTGAGGATAATGAGTTTTGGGAGATCTTGAAGATCTATTTTATTTGACAAGCTTCCCAGCTTCCCTGCGATTGTTATGTACCCTTATAATATCATTTGATATGTATGCTTTCATATATGATTATATATGTTAGAGTACTCTATATGTTACTCTTAGATGATTGCATATATGTTTTGGGTACTTCATATGTTGTGATACATTTTTAAAGGCTTTAAAGACCCAAATGATTTTAAAGTATAGCATGAACTAGTGGGTTGCCTTGGGCAATTATATATTTTCTGATTGGGGACATCAATTTTATTAGTTTTATATGCTATTGTGGTTATCACAATCTGACCTACTGCATATCATAATTATTCCCCCTAGAACCTAGTACGTGGTATAACACCAAACATTTCTCATCTGCGTTTTATTCACAGTGTGCAGTATTTTTCCTATATCACCACCATAGCATACATTTGTGGACATGTATATGTTGATTATAAACCTCCGTCTAGTATTTAAATCATTAGATCTTATGATAAGGGATCAATATATAATTAGGTACGCTGACTGCACACTTTATGAAGATCTATTTCACGGCATTATGGGGAGATAAGAGCTCAAATTTAATAGAATGCCGAGAAATTCTATAGATGATTGATGAAAAAGTTCTTCAATATTTAAATCCATGTACTAGGTAGACTGAACTAGATGTTCAGAAGAAGTAAACTGAACTGGAAGTTCAGAAGATAATTAATCTGCCAATATATATATTGATCATAAAAAGAGTGACCAGGTCCCATATATCTTCCCTAACTTGGACCATATATATCTACCAATGTTCCTTAACGCCAGAAACGTGGAGACATGTTGGTATAAAATACAAGAATTCACAGAAAGCTAAATCTAGTAGAAAATTTTGTCACTCTTGAAATCGTTTAAAGAAGTATATCCTGAAGACATTTGTCCAGAAGGTGAAAATCCCCAGTAAATTTATAGGTGCACCCAAAATTATAATACTGGGGATGCAGAACGACCAGATAAAAATATCTTTGGAAATTGCTAGAGTCTGGTTGAATTAGAAATCGTCATTATTTTATGGGAGAAATTTATGAAAATGTTATAATTGTCGGCAACATAATTGCCTGGTGCCCTGATTTTTTAATGTATAAAAGAGCAATTAAGGCATGTACAGCTTAGCTCGCTAAAACTGTATTCTCTTTATAACACGTACACCATTTAATGCTAACCCGGCCTGTAGGTTACAAATTGGTGTTTGTACGAAAGAGAAATACAAATAATATGGTGGTATGATATAAAGCGAAACTGGCAGCTTAAGGGTTTACGCAAAGACCCTGAATTGATCTTAATCAAATGTACTCTCCCACAACATATGACATTACGTTCCGCTAAGAGTTAATTACCGATTTGGTCCCTCGACTATGAGGATTTCACCAATTTGGTCCCCGACTATGCCATTTTTACCCGATTTGGTCCTAAAGTCAAACTAGCTTGTTTAAGGCAATAAACTTGAGGATATTTTTGTAATTGCACATTGTTTCCTTTCTTGGCTGTCTCAGTGGGCGAGCAGAGCACCGGCGCCTGCGGATCTACGGTCAGCTAGCTCCTTTCCGACGACCTCTCACCCTCGCTCCTCACTCGTCGACGACGCAGACTGTAGATCGCCGAAGTGTTGACCAGTGGCAGCAATAAGGCACGTCTGTGGACCCCCGCCTCTCTCTCCCTCGCCTATCCCTCTCATCTCAAAAGCAACTCTAGCGATGCCCTTTTCCGGCGAAGCAGAGCAAGTTAGAGGCGAGCAACGGTCTCCCTCTCTCGTTTCCTATCACGGCGGCAGTTTTGGAGGAGCTCCGACAGTAGTAGCTCCCACCTTCTAACTTCATTCCCTCTCTCGGCTAACCTAGCAGTAGCAGTTGGAGGTAGCATTGACTGGCGTGCAGTGACGGCGGAACGTTCCGGCAGCATCCGCGAAGTTGTGGATGGTGATGGTGTCTGGCGGTGTAGTTGAGAGGTGATCGGCTATGGTGTTGAGTTGATGTTGAGAATGAAGGGTGAAGTCTAGTGAAGAAATGGCATGTTGGCGTTGATGATGAGGATGTTGGCTGGAAATTGGAGATGATAATAACAATTTTGATTGAAGATGATGAGGTAATAATAATTCTTTTTAATAATTTTCAAATTGCCCTTTAGGTTTGATCGAAAAATAACACTTAGGACCAAATTGGGTAAAAATGTCGTAGTGGGGGACTAAATTGAGGAATTTTGGTAGTCGAGGACCAAATTGGTGAAATTCTCATAGTCGAGAGACCAAATCGGTAATTAACTCGTTCCGCTAATTAACATCATTGGCAGTGAATTGTAAATCTAGATATGCAGTTGATGAACATCATGACCACAAACTTATGGTCATTAGACGCTAATATTTATTTGTAAATTCCTGATGGATTGAACATTTCTGAAATAAGGAAAGTGAAAATCGCAACGTGTATCATTAAACTACTAAAGCATTTGTATGACTTGAATATTATTGACTGAGTGTTTTCCTCCCGAAGAAGGAATATGCAAATAATATGTACCACAATTTTTTTCCCCACAGGATTTTCTTAGGCTATATAATAGAGTGAAGGCTAATGAAATGAGACATACATATTGTTATGCCCTACATTTGGTGTTCTTCTTCTTCTCTTTTTCTCTCTTTTACGTATACACGCATACATATATACGAACCTCCGAGCGAATTACCGTGCAAACATCACGCGAGAACTGAGCTAATTGATAGGCCAAATTATAACAGTTTTGAATAAATTATGGAATTGTGATAGTTAATGCGCAATTTAATTAGAATTTGTTTGTGTGATTAAAGGTAATTAGTGAATTAGATGTCAACATTTATTAGACTCGATTTTATTTCTACTAATTAGAGTCCAACTAGAAATTGTTCGTGAATTAAAGATAGTTAGTCATATATATATCAACATTTACTAGACTCGAATTTATGTGTCTTTAACTAAAAGAAAATTAAACACATGCACAACATTGAGAAGAAAATGATTGAAAAATTATTCTGGCACCATGTCACGAATTCGTTCTAGCCAAGATTCTCAGTCATATACTTGATATTCCGTTGGTGTACCTGCTCAATATCTGGTCAAGTCATTGAGAGAAATCACTTTTCGATCTTGACCGACCATTAGTTTGATATTCACGACTTAAAGGCGACGACCAAACTAAATTATGGTTGCGGTAGTACTTTCTTGTCTTGGGACCAACCCGACCTGTTTAGGTTGGGACGGTCATCACAAATAAAGTTACTTGAGGATTTGTACCTAGGCTTCTAACTTTAACCCAACAACATCTCTCAGTGAGCGGTCAAGAATATCAACACACGTGGCTGCCATGACGATGTTCCCAAGCCCACCAACTGCATATACAACACGTGTCAATCATGCTGAGAATCTAACATGTGTTTTCATTCCCCTGCTATAAATACCGAGCTTAATGCTAATGGAGAAATTTTAGACATTTTCACATATCACATCTATACTAGGGACTCTCACCTTACGTCATTTACCAAACTTGGGACTATAATAGGACTTGAATAGAACCCCAACCATCAATTCGTATGTATTTGGGACATCACAATCACAATCACAACGTATTTACACAATCAACTCGTTAGTCATATCTTTATATGATTTGCAAATTATTATTATGAAGTATAATTTACCCAATACTCTACTAATAAGCATCTAGATAAAATGACCCAACTCTAGATTATTTAAAATTTATCAGGACTAAAGACCACCAAATATTTAGACATATATACCAATAAATTATTACTGTATTATTTTTTTGAAAAAACAATTCATGGGAGAGATTAGAAACAAAAATATGGGCAGAGCAATAAGCATATAATGCACTGTGATATTAAGACAAGCGATGTGATTCATTATATGAGTTCATAAACTACAGCCAAAAATCGTGACGGATTCAAAGCCCAGAAACAACTGCGCTCCAAATTCCTTATTCAATATAATATAAAATGAGGTCTTTCTATGTTTTTCTCAATGCTTTCCATAATTAAGTCAAAAATCTACCACAAAATGCATGCAAGCAAAAATCCTTGCATCTAGTTGTCAACAACCTCAATCAATGTGGTCTCGTAGTCACTTGGCGCTTCGAACCCATGCAGATTCATGACAGTTGCAGCCACATTAGCAAGCCCACCCGTTGGCACATCTCTGCGGAATCTCACTCCGGGTGTCAACCCCGGACCACCAATGGCAATCGGGACCTGATAATCAAGCAAAAATTGAACATTAGGACGCTTGTAAGGACTCGTATTTAGTCGATCTTCTAGTTTCCCCATGCTATCTTTCTATATCATTAAACTCGGTAGCTTCTTTTAGAAATCTCGTGTTAAGGTTGCAAAAGAAGGATTTATGAGAACTGTGTGTTTCTCACTTCCATGTTCGGTTCAAATTGGAGTAGCGTAGTACTTACCGGTTCGCAAGTGTGAGACGTAAGGATCTGGATATTTCCACTCTTGTCAAGAAGAGGCTCTCCCTTCTTGTTTCTCTTCACCATGTCTTCTGCATTCCCGTGATCTGCAGTGACAACATAAATCCCGCCAACTTGTTCAATTGCATCAAGGATCATCTGCAAATACACAAATCAAATTTTATATTAAGATATAAGCAACATAATTAAACTACAAATATTCAGTCGGAGCAAAGAAGCCAAATTATATCTGCAACTCTAACAGCAAGTTTTGGCTATAGGAAATAGATTTAATTGAAGAGTAAAATAGGAAATAGCAACTTTAGGCTATTCCTGAGAACTCAGGAATAGCCTAATACCAAGGGGGGCCAGGAATCTCTATTCCCCTTGCAAGGGGAATACGTGGACAATGTTCCTGGGAATAGATGTTTTTACCAAACAAAAGAATAGGCCTATTACTGGGGATGCTATTCCATTCCAAGGCTATTCCGTGAACCAAACGTGCCATAAAAAGGTCACAAAAAGGTAAGTCAATCCTAGTGTAGTTTGCAAATCCTTGCGACAATTGTCTTGACCATAAATCACTAGAGGCATCATGCAACTTAAATCATTAGAGATTCTCGGGTTCATGATCTCATACTAAATGTTTAGACGATCCAGAGGAAGAAGACAAGCAATGACGGAACCGCAATTACCTTGACACCTATATCAGCAGCCTTGCAAGCTTCAATAGTTGCGGCAATGTCGCCAGTATGCCCCACCATGTCACCATTTGGTATGTTAACGCGTACCTAATAAAAACATACCAAATAAGAAAGTTATGAATGGTACACTTTTCTCGTCCCGTTTTCACTTGTTCCATTAAGAGCTTTCACTGATTCATCGTGAATTACCTGGTCAAACTTGAGGCTAAGAATAGCATCTCTAGCCTTTTCACCAATCTCAATAGCCTTCATCTTTGGCTGGACATTGAATGTTATACCGACATCACTTGGAATTTCGACATACTCTTCCAAACCAGCATCAAAATATCCCGAACGATTTCCATTCCAGAAAAAAGTGACATGGCCAAATTTAACAGTTTCACTGTCAAAGATATTTCTCATTAGAAAGTATTAACAAATTGCAAAATGAAAGGCGACTTTGCAACTGAAATCTAAGAGTTAAAAAGTACAAATATAAGATAAGAGACCAACTTGCTAAGTAATATCGAGAATAGATAACTGACCTGCAGGCAAAAGTACGAACGCCATTTCGCACTAGATATTCCCCAGAAGTTCTGTCAATTTCTGGAGGAGAAACAAGGTAGCGACTTGGAAGCTTCAACTCCCCGTCATATTGTAGCATACCAGCATACCGGATTTTAGGGAATCGGACACGATCAAATTTATCGAAATTTTCGTACTCAAGGGCCTTTGCTAACATAACCATACGATCTGCTCGGAAATTGAAGGTCACAACAGCATCACCATCTACAATAGGACCAACAGCCTTTTCATTCTCGTCAACAATAACAAATGGAGGTAAGTACTGATCAGTCGCCTTGGGAGCCTCCCTAAGCTTCTTGATTGCTTCAACGGGATTCCTAAACTTGTACGGAGCTTCACCTAGAACTTGGGCATCCCAACCTCGCTTTACGACATCCCAATCATTCTGAAAAATACAAAGAATTATTCAGTATAAACATTTTTCTGTTGTGAGGAATGTTTTCAAGTGTATAGAAAAAGATCTTTATCAAAGGTACATGTTAAGAGTCCACATTTTGATAAAATAAGAGAGAACATATGGGTTTATAAGGCCATGAGTTAGACGGACTAATTGGTTAGATTCAATCTTTTAGTGTAATTTGAGACGTACATTATAACCCAATTGAGTGATCCTAGTCCAATCTTAATTTATAAGATTGTATCAGAGCCTCTTGGGTCCACCACTTTGGGTTCACCTGGTTAAGGGTATTTGTGGCGTCCCGTTTTAGGGAAGGCCCTCCAGTCCAATTTCAGGTAGTCAACAGGTTAGATTCAAAATAGCAATGTGAATGGAGCAATAAAGAAAATGCTGAAGCACATTTACCTCGTATCGATCCATTGTCACATACATTCGGCCTCCACCTGATGCAACCTGGGCATCAATACCATTTTTACGTAATTCTGCAAGATCATTCTCAAGAGTCTCCATAAATCCTACACTCGAACCATCCAGGACATCACGCCCATCGGTTAGGGCATGAACACGAATCCTTTTGGCACCACGCTCAGCAGCACCTTTCAGCAACAACTACAGTGAAAATAGTAATACGGAGCACAATTTATTAGGAGCAAAATAATAAACACTTTCAATTCACGGGGAATATCAAAGAGAAGGAAGGTGGCAATTAGAAAGACGCAAAATCAGTTCCACATACAACAAGAACACCGTATGGAGTACTATTTAACATACCTGTAACTGGTCAAGTCTCGAGTGTACCCCTCCATCACTCAATAGCCCAATTAGGTGCAAAGTTCCGGTTTCAAAACTTTCTTTTATGTATTTGAAGCCATCTCCATCATAGATTTTACCGGAAGCAAGGGCCAAGTCAACAAGCTTCGCACTACAAAAGAATGTACAAAGCAAAGTAACTTAGAAATTAAAGGAGAAAAAATTAGACAACAATCCCAGGCTACATCCTAGATCAAGTACAAATAGAGATAACAACAACAAAGAAATACTTCTAGTACAACAAACTCAATCAACCCAAGTAATACAAAGCAACTTGATTGGATAGAGAGTAATTGCACAAGAAAAGGTTATAATAAATACAATACATAATAACATAACTCCCATTGAGGAATATTAAACAAGAAGTCAACATATCATAGCACTCATATTACAACTTCCCAATAGCCCTAAACAAATTCAACTGACATAAAAAAAAAATATTGAAAAAGAGTGAAATAAATGTGCATACCCCTGGGCAAAGATCCTTCCAGCACCAAGGGCATTGTGGCCAACCTCACTGTTGCCCATGTCATCTTCTGTGGGAAGCCCCACTGCGGTACCGTGAGCCTTCACCAACCTCCATGTATCCGGATTGCCCTTCCAAAAAAAAAAAAAAAAAAAAAAAAAAAAAAAAAAAAAAAAATAGGTACAGACTTACAGTAAATATGTATATATTGACATCTAAGGTCCTAGCAAGGAGAAGATTAGAAGAAAAATGAACAAAAATCCGTTCTTGGTGAACAAATCAGATCAATAAAACGAGAATTAACAAAAACAAAAAGAGGAAAAATGAAGAAAAACCTGTTTGAGAGAATCCATGGTGGGGGTTTCAGCAACGTGGATAGCGTTGTACTCATTAGGCTTAGCCTCACCCCATCCATCCAAAACAATCAGCGCTATGGTCTTCCCTTTGGGAAGCTTGGGGTGGTCGTTCAATTTCCATGAATTTCCAGAACTACCCATCTCTCGGATCTTCTTCTTTTTCTCTTAGATCTAATCTGTTCAATACAAAAAAAGAAACCCCAGAAAGCAAAGAACTTCAGACCAGATTCAAAAGCTTCACGCAGATACATACAATAATATAATAAACAGAGAGATGGGTAGGGGAAAAAAACCTTGGGGAATGAGAGCTGCAAGTATGGAGAAACCAGCGGACGAAGAAAAAGGCAGTCTTTATAGGAGGGCTATGCTCGGAGAAAGCGAGGACACTAGAACGTGGACGAGAAACAGAGGGCGCGTGACCTATCACGAGAGAGGAGAAAAAAATTAAAAAAAAAAAAATCTAGTGCTAAATAGATGAATTTGTTTGATGATTAGTACATGGTTTTAGAACGATTATTGGGGAATCCAAGCAAGTATATGCTTTTAAGAGTTTATTAAAATTTTGATGCTTCAATTGTAATGACATTTTTTTTAATTAATAACTACTTATAAATATGTTTCAAAAAAAAAAAACTACTTATAAATATATGCGATGTGCGATATAAAAAAATTATTCAATAAATAAAAATAATGGAGAAATTATGTGTATAAAATGTAAAACTACATAATTTTATAACTATAAGAACAAAGAAATAAAAGATACTATAAATAATTAATACATTACGTATGAATATAAAATATAAATTCGAAAATAATTTGTAAGTATATACGAAAATAAGCTAACGTATAAGTTATTATATTTAATAGTTTTAATAACTCAAAGGGTAAGAATTTGTAAATGTAGAAGGGAGTAAGAATTTGTAAACAATACCCATGGGTCACTCCATTAGAATGATAGTTGAATTTGAATTTTTTTAATTATTAAGTTAACGATCCGATTAACATGGTTGAGGTTATTTCTATTTTAAATTTTTTATTTATATAATACAGTGAAATTTGATACAATTTTAATCGATTGTGCTAAACTATTTAAAAACAAAATATAAACAAAAAAGTATAAGTAAAAGTGTCAGTATAATCAATATATTGGCCATTTTGATTTATGGAAAATAAGTTTTGGGTTCCTTTAAAAAAACAAATTTATCTATACTTCTATACTATTAATAAAAATAAAATATTTCTTTTAACTTTCCGCCCAAAAGAGTCATATACAATTCCTAATAAAATATATATTATTTTCCTACTTTCCTATTCGTACTACAATTCTACATTAAAATTTCTATTCGTAATACAATATAATATTAAAATTGAAAAATTATAAAAATACTCCATATCATGAACTATATTATATTGAAAATGTTATAAAATATTATAGAAAAATTTTACATGTCAATCATTATAAATCATAAGGCTTGATAACATTTTTTGGCAAATAAAATAATAAAATTATTCTGTCACTACTCCAATTCAACAATATTATTCATATTCATATTCCTATTCGTACTACAATTCTACATTAAAATTCTTATTCGTAATACAATACAACAATATTAAAATTCATATTCTTATTCAACAATATTATTCTGTAACTACTCCAATTCGTATAAAAACGCAAATCGAAACCTCCCCATAAACTTACAAATATGCAAATTATAAACAACAATATTTTTCTTTCTATTCTTCAAATCGTAAACAACAATATTATTCTTTCACTAATGGTGTATGTTTTTATCTCTTCTTCCTACCTATCTCCTAAGATGAGAAAAAAATTGTATAATGCTTCGACTGATGCGTTGTTATTTGTCTAGGAAATATCAACGTTCCAGAATCAAGTGAATCAACCAACATACATTGGAGTGCATACTCCATGACGCCAGTTGAATGTTATTAACTATAGCTCAACGATTTGTAGTACACATTGATAGTTTTGATTTTGTTTACCTGAATATTTCCAAACAGCTTGATTTTGTAGTGCAGTTATACGAAATTAAACATTATTAAAAAAAAATAAACGGCATAACAAAAACAGAATGACAGAATTACACTTGAATTCTATCACTATATGTCTTTGTTCTTCAACTAACATGATTCTGGCAAAAAAAGAAAAAAAAAAAAGTTAATATCCAGCTAATTTGAGAAGACATTTTAAGTAGCTGGCTAGTAGTAGTTAGTAGGTAGTACTGCCTACTACTCCTATAGCCATATATGATGTACAGAAATGCGCACACACACATACACACACACACACACGTATGAACCTGAATAAAGCAGTTAATAGTCACTCTACATGTAAGGAATGTACCTATAAATTCAAAATCTTTCAGGAAGTAACTTGCCTAATTACTAACATGTTATGGCATAAATGCATAATTGAGTTTTAAGTTTTTTTTCAGTTTAGGTGATTATTAAAGTTCTTAAATCTCAGCTAGACTATCAAACAACTATACTTTATCTATGCCAATATCTAGTTATTGCTTATTTTTAAAATGCATTATGTTTGCTGGCTTGATTTTTAAATTTCATGGTCACTAATTCCTCTTTACATGCATTATTCTGCAATGACATGAGAAGCATATATTGTATTATTCTAGGAGGGTGTTCCAACAATTATTAGTTGATGTATATACAATGATCGAATATGCACACTTGATCTACATTAGAACTCATCAGAAGGCGTTGCGTTGTGAAGCTTATCAGGGGTTGAGCGATGCGTTGACAAGAGGAGAATTAGACCCCACAGCTCAGTGTAAAAGAATTATACTCCCATCATCATTCACGTGTGGAGCTAGGTATATGATTTAGAACTATCAAGATGCAATGACAATATGCAAGCACATCAGTTATCCACACATATTCATTACATTCACCAGCAACTCAAAGTGGCCTGAGATTGAGCGATATGTTGCACACCGTGATAAAGCAGAGGATAGATCTAGCATCGTTTATAGCGTGTTTAAGATGAAGCTTGATGCGATGATTGAAGACATCAACATAGACAAGCTATTTGGCGAGATATGTGGAGGTATTTGAAAATCATACATATTTGGATTTGCCATAATCAATTCTAATTTCCCTTTATAAACTTCAACTGTTCATTTTTGGATTATCTTTGTAGTTATCTACACGATTGAATTTCAAAAAAAAAAAAAAAGAAAAAAAAAAGAGGATTCCTTCACGCGCATATCTTGCTATAAGCCAAAAGAATGAATAGGGCAAATTCTGCGAATGAAATTGATGCCCTAATCTCAGCTGAAATACCATACCCAGATGCTGATGTTGAATACCATGACGCAGTCAGCAAATTCATGTTGCACGGACCCTGCGGAAAACTCCGGAAAAATTCGACGTGCATGGTAGATGGTAAATGTTCATAGTATTTTTCAAAAAAACATGTTACTCATACAATTTTAGATAAAGACGCGACAATTTTGGATACATTTTATCTGTCATACTTACTGTTCATTGGTCAAACCAACTCTTTCTTCTTTGCTTATTTCTATTAGAGTAAATACCCAAAATGGTCCCTCGACTATAGCTAAATTCACAAATTAGTCCTCGACTTTCAATTTCAACCGATTAAGTCCTTAACTTTGCAATTTTGACACGACTTGGTCCTCCATCTATTTGACCGTTTGTTGACCGCGATCTTTGAGGATATATATGTAGTTTCACGTGCAAAGCTCAAGAGAACGCTCTTGGAGGTAACATCGTTGTTTCGGAGGGGGAAGTGCTTCTCCGCTTGCTGCTTGGGGATCACGAGCCGATTCAGCTTAGAGAACGCTCTTGGAAGTGACAACGCCGTTTCGGAGGGGGAAATGCTTCTTTGCTTGCTGCTTGGGGAACCCGAGCCGGTTCAGCTTGTCTACATCGCTTAGAGTCACGGCTTTCTCGAAGAGCCACTCCAAGGACTTCGGCGATCTATCTATCAAAAGCTATAATCTCTCCGGCATGGGGTGCAGCGTTGACAGTGGATTCAAATGTAACAGTGCGGTCTAGAAATGCAACCGGAACCTTAAAAAACCAACGGTGGACCATGAAATTACATATATATCCTAAAAAAGTGCAGTCAACAAACGGTCAAATAGACAAAGGACCAAATTGTGTTATAATTGCAAAGTTAAGGACTTAATTGGTTGAAATTAAAAGTCGAGGACCAATTTGTGAATTTAGCTATAGTCGAGGGACCATTTTGGGTATTTACTCTTTCTATTAGGAGTATTAGCATTTTTCTTATAATTTTTAAATTTAATTTTTTGTGTTGAATAGTACTTTTAATGTAGTTTCTAAATATATAAGTTTTACATACTAATATTAACTTAATATTATGAAAAATTAAATTATAAATAACTTCAATCAAGCCTCCTTAACCGAATCTGATACATAAAATGAGACAGAGGAAGTATCTTTTAGGAATAATGTTCAAATATGTCACTAAATCACCCGTGAAATTGCAGCTAGATATCAAACTCAAAAAATTGTAGTTGGGTTTATGAACAGTCCAAAATCATGCAAATAACTCAAAATTAACTTGTTTTCAAAACAAAAAAAAAAAAAAAGTTTTCAAAAAAAAAAAAAACTTGTTCCAACGATAGTTTTATTACCCGAGGCACTAGGCCCAAAATAGTACGTATTAAGGCCAAGGTACATCGGCCCACGGGATGGGCTACAAATAATCATGCTGCTAACGAGAATCAAACTTGGATGAAAGAATTGAGAGTCTAAGACCAGAACCATTGGACTAGGACTAGTGTGACTATCGTGTGTCTGTGTTGCCCCTTGCTAAGGATCCAGGACCCCTATTTATAGCATGCCCCTCTCCTCCCTTGGCGTCCACGTGTCCCACGTAATCACTCGACATTCCCTCGTTTATTGCCACGCACGCACGTATGCCACATCACTGCCATCCACACGATTCCTCCCGCATGCACCCTGCGCACCGCCCTAGTGGACTGCCACCCCGCGTGAGGGTGCCGGCAGTCGCTCACTTTCGCACCTCCGCGCGAGAGGGGGGTGGGGGGCAGTCGCACACTGCGCCGCCCCTGCGCACCAGGCACGTTGGGCGCGGCATCGCCAACGACCCCCCCAGCCACAGCCGCCACCCATGCTCTGGGCATCCCCTTCTATCCATTCGGCCCAACAATGTCAGCCCATCAAGTCCCTGACCAATGACCAATATCCCCATCAGGTTGACATGTCGTTTGTTCAATTAAAAAGTTATTATTCTTAATTCATTTTAATACTTTTAAATAAAATTTTAAAAACCAACCTTATCCGTCTTCGTCTCCGACGCCGGAGATTAAGATAGGTGAGGGGTGAGTTTTTTTTTTTTTTTTTTTTTTTTAATTGTATTTAACTTACAATTATTAAAAATAATATTTTTTTTAATGGAATGACGGTCACGTCAACTATAATCAAAGGAACAAGTCAATTTTGATTTAGTTACATAATTTTGAATTATTTTGAGACTAACTTGTAATTTTTTGAGTTGAATGATTCAATTGTATTTTCACGTGT
>NW_017616618.1:0-15000 GCF_001879475.1 Ipomoea nil | reverse complement strand
TTATAGACTCAAATATGTGAAAATGTTATTTAATTTTATTTTATATACACTATAGTTTTATTAAAACACAACTACATGATCATTTTGATATAATTACAACTTCATTGTACAATATACACTCAAATATGTGAAATGTTATTCAGTTTCAGTTTATATACACTGCAGTTTCATTTCACTATAACTATAGTATCATTTTGATATAACTGCAGTGTCGGTTTGGATATAATGTAGTGTCAGTTGGTGTTTAATACACCAAACAAACGGACTCCGTTAACTCTAACGGCGGGCCGTTTCTTTACTTAAAGAAACGGCGCCGTATATGGGCCGCGGTGTATAATCGATTATGCACCGCGGTCTATAATATAACAATTGATATAAGACTTAAACCTAAAGGTCCAACCCAACCAATTACTTAATGGGCCTAGTCCACTTGCACCACATAAGTAAGACCCATAATATATAATATATATTATACGGGAAAGTCTTACAATCTCCCACTTGGTGCAAGTAATAGCACAATTCGCATTAAAGAACAAAACACACGAATCATAGTAATATGTCCTCTACTGAATAAGTGAGTAATATCTCCTATGATCACATGCATATTTGATTCCCCAACTTGAATCCTTTATGAACAAACCCAATGTTTATTCTTGGTACCTGAAGGGATGTTTCTCAAAATAAAATGTATATGCGCAACTTAAGAGAGAAAATCATCCAAATTGTACAAAAGAGTACATTGTATGATCTCTAATATCCTTAAAAGCATGCCTTAAGTAGAGATCTCTTAATTAGCATAATGCTAACTATATATTCCATAACTTCTTTATAAGTTAACATAAGTACTACCTCTAACGGCTAAGAGCTTGGAGTTGACACGTCTGTCACTCCCACTCATCAAAATAGCCAAAAGATAGTCAAGTCACAGAAGCATTCCAATAACTTAGACAATAAACCAAAACTCTAAGTACATAAATTTGGAATCTTAAACATACACCATAACTTCCCAAATAATCTTTAAGGTCCACCTCAAAATGAACTGAACATTATGAGTCTTACTTTTATGTTTCTCAAAATTGTCTTGAGCCTTACAAACCAAAATGGCCCAGGATCAATTTTGAAGAAACTAAAGACTATTAAATGCGTGCTGAAGAATTTATTACTTAACAGTGCACCACAAGTTATATGTTTTGTTCTAATAAACTCCTCAATATTGTTACAACATTTTTCATAAATATGTTGCTAAACCAATATGAATTTATATGAACAAATACAATATTAATACTTGTGGAATCTTTTGGACTTATTGTTTTACATACAATCCAATACGGGATGCATGAAGTCAATTAAATCCAAAATCTTTAATGGAGTATCTTAATGATCTTTTTCTAAATGATCACTCCCACTGATTATGGAGTATCTTAATGATCTTTTTCTAAATGATCACTCCCACTGATTAAGATATTCTTTAGCAAAATTAATGATATACGTACTCGTAATTGATTTGACCAACTAACAAATGAAGACATAATTCCCCACCATTAGTTGGACATACTAAATAATCAATTTTTGGTTCCAATTAAAGTCCAACTAAATAATGAAGATATTAATTCCCCACCATTAGTTGGACATACTAAAATAATAAAACACACCTTCCAAAACCAAGTTAGAATTTGGCTCAAAAGGTATATTTTAGTCTTGGAATCCAAAAGAGGTATATCACATCACATAACTTACTATAGTTGATCCAAATAACCAAGTAAGTTCGTGAAGCAATTAATAAAGGCGGCTAAATTTTGGGAAGTGACTGAATACATGTTTTGCCAATGCAAACCATGAAACTTAGAATTATAATTGAACTAAATTTATAAATTCTAAGAAATTGTGATAAAATTATTACCTAATGGGTTAAAGGATTTATTGACATAAAACTTGCATGTGGGCTAAAGTTTTAATTCTATTAAGTCCAACTAAACCCTTATGATAATATGTTATCTCAATTACTAAATAGACAGAAGAATCTAGTGACATAAAACTTGCCTGTGGGCTAAAGTTTTACTCAATTAGATCCAACTGAAATTTTATGATGAAACAATTATCAAATAAGTTGAAGAATCAAGTGACATAAAACTTGCATGTAGGCTAAAGTTTTACTCAATAAGATTCACAACAACTATTATGATAAAAAAACTTAAGAAATCATGTTCATTTCCTTAATCCCTGTGGGTAAATTAAGAAATATGATTTAAAAATTTACATCATAAAATTAAACTTTATGATAGAGATGAGAATTATTTACAAATAACCATAAAGTAAATAAAATTAATTTATTTCTATCATCACTGATAAAACTACTAAACCACATTCCGATACATAATTGCCTGTGGGCTAAATTATGACCGTAGTCCAGTATTTCATCCTGATTAACTATACAAATATAACGAAATTGCCTGTGGGCTTAATTCCATCATATTACATACAATTAATCACAAATGATATGTCCAAAACTGTATGTGATCAAGATAAACTGCTTAATATATAATTTTAACTAATTAAGGATGTTGTGGCTACTCCCCAACTCATTAAAATTATAAGATCACTAGACAATTATCATTGTCAATCTTTATGTAATTTAAACCATAGTCAATTTTTAGTAAATTAAAGATGCTGCATGTGGCTGCTCTTTAATTAATCTAAAATTGTAATCACTTGGCAAAAGGGGAATTTAAAGCCTAACAAACAAATTAAACCAACACATGATAGATAATTATTAGGTATACTCCCAGGAAAGTTGGTCGAGACGAAGCTCGGTTAAATACCAACTCCTTAGACAGAGTAGCGTCGCAAGGGGACTAGTAGCAACAAGGCTTTTAAGCCAGGGCCATAGAACTAGTATTCCTCCCCAAGAAACCTCCCTAAGTTATGTGTTCTCATGTTTGAAGTAAAATCGTTTGGAAGATCTAAAGATTGTAGATTCACCTACGATTAAGGCTTTAAATTGATGAATTAAGTTAACGGACTAAACGTGCTTAAATTCAGGCACTACCGCAATTAAAGTTTATGCATTAGTCCAACTTAAATAGGAACTAATATAATTCCATCTTAAATTTATGCATTGCTAAAGGCATAATAAAAAAAAAAATTTGCATAATTTAAAACAGAATATTATGCTTAGGACAAATATGCATAAAATTAAACATTAAACTCATATATTCCAAACAAATTGCATAAATTAAAAGCAATTTACAATATGAGATTTCAAAAAATCTTTGAAATTTTAAACTGTAAGCCCATGACAAAATGTTTAACGCATAAAGATCAAATTTATGAGAAATAACTGAATTTACAAATTCTAACAATATCAAACAAAAATGATATGTTGTCATTTGTAAATCAAAATCTCACAAAACCTAATTGCATAATTAAACTTAATATTATGCACTTAATGTGATCAAATGCATAAAACAATATAAAGAGTATGAAAAATACACCAAATATTCATTTATTCATACTTAACCAAATATGGGCAATAACATTAATCATAATTCAAAGACTAATAAATGAATTATGGAATAAATGTACAATAATGGCAATAGTCAGTTGCCTTAAAAAAAATTCTCATTTGAAGCATTGCCACATAAACATAATTGGAAACAATTCAGGATTCATAAATAAACCATAATAATAATAATGTTATCATTAAAATATTAATGGTAATAAATAACCTTATAATCACCATTAATATTTGGTATTAACAACCAAAGTATGGTAATATACCTTCTTTAATGTTTCCATTTTTCTTAAGGAAATAAAATGTGGCAATTTCAAAATTATAGCAGTCAAACAATAACTATAGTACTAATTACCAAAAATAAATAATGATAAAATTTAATGACTAACCTTAACGATGCAAGCATCTCCCATATAGTGTTATAATTCTCTCATCTTCATCATCAGCAACCTCAATGCAATGTCACGTAACAATAAACACTAAATAGGTAATCTTTCCAAACATAATAGATTACCAAGAAATAATAATTACTATGAAAGGTAATAAACGAGATTAGCCCCTAAACTTAATAATAGTAATTAATCATGCCAAATTTAACTTAATAAATGGCACAACTATAATTAAGGGGATACTGAATGTCAATCTCATATTACCACATAATAATTAATCAAGACTATAATGTCTTTTAGGGAGACTGAAGTTATGGTAATAATCAAATTACCATTGTAAAGGCAAGAGTTAATCAACGATTTGGTCCCTCAATTATTGCCAAACTGTGAATGTAGTCCTTTAATTCCTTAATCATCAATTTAGTCCCCGAAAATAATTGTTTTTAGTCGATTTAGTCCCTCCGGTCGTCTTCCGTCAACAAACCGGCGAGAACTCCGATTTAGCAGGGGCATTTTGGTCTTTTCTTGTCTTCAACCCTCTTCTTGGTCTGATCAGATCGCCAGAATCATGGAGAGCGAAAACCGATGGTGTTTCTTCGCCGGAAACTCTAGGAATTACTTACGGTGTAAAGATCCAACTAAGAATTAGGAGCGGAAGGATTTACCGGAAAATCAAGCAACAGAGGATCGCCGAGAAGGGAAAGATGAAGATGAAGATGAAGAGGAAGATGAAGTATTAAGTTCAAGATCATTCTCAATTCCCTTCTTGAGAAGTGGCGCTCACCAGTGTGACCCTATCAGGCGAAATGTCGGCCTTCTGCATTTCCCTGAACGAATCCAAAGCCTGATTGGCCATCCCGAGCCTGGAATACCCACTGATCATCGCGCTCCAAGCGACCACATTTCTCTCAGGAATTTCATCGAACACCTTCTCGCTCAGCTCAATCTCCTCACACTTGGCGTAGAAATTCAACAATGAGGTCTGAACGAAGGGGCTGGATCCATGCCCAGACTGTACAACATGCTTGTGAACCTGTTGGCCTTCTCTAAACGCCATCAAAATCGAACAAGACTTGAGAACAAAGGCGAGGGTGATAGTATTTGATCTTGGGTAATTTTTCCTGAGCAGTCTCTTGAAAATGAAAATGGGTTCAGGGGATGATGTTTGAGACTCCAAGAACCCTCTGATGAGGGAATTATAAGAGTAAATTCCTGGGTTTGGGATTCGGGAGACGAGCTGCTTCGCATAGCCCAGGCTGCCGCGCGACGAAAGAGCTACGAACGTGAGGATCTTGGCGAGAAGAAAAGAGAGGGAAGAGGTAGAGAGAAGCGGGCAAGTGAGGACATGGCCATGGATTTGGTGGAGAACTCTCAGATTCGGACATCTTTGAATCAGTGTAGCAAGTCTTCTTTCTCCTTCTTCTTCCAGCTTTACTTCTCTCTGGTTTCCTCTTCAGGTTTTGCAGGCTAACACTCTTTCGCCTTTTCTAGCCTGATAGCTAGCACTGTCAAGTCCTCGGATTTCCATTCAACCCCATTTTCTTCTCCACCGCAACCATCTATCATGACCGGTTCGCCAAGAAGAGGGTTGAAGACAAGAAAAGACCAAAATGCCCCTGCTAAATTGGAGTTCTCGCCGGTTTGTTGACGGAAGACGACCAGAGGGACTAAATCGACTAAAAACAATTATTTTCGGGGACTAAATTGATGATTAAGGAATTAAAGGACTACATTCACAGTTTGACAATAATTGAGGGACCAAATCGTTGATTAACTCTAAAGGCAATATACCAACTATATTGCTTACTATATCATTAAAGGAATTATATTATTATTAAGGCCCTGAAAACTATTTGATAGATTAAAATATATATAATCAACTTAAACAATAGTTATAATTCTTAATGGCCAAAATAACAATTATAATCCTTAAATTCTTAATGGCTCATAAATAGACCCAATATAATAATTATAGCACTTAATCACTCAAATTAGACTCATAAACTCAATGGTCCAAGTGAGTTGTGACATGGATATAAAATTGTCTAGTACTGAAATATATCCAAACTTAATAATTAATATTATTACCAACCAAGAATACCATTAACATAATATGGTAGTTAGTAATAATTAAGAATTAGTGAACATGTTATGCATAATAATCAATATTATTACCATAATAAACATGTTATAAGTCAAAATAAAATATCTATAATTATTATTAAAATATCAATAAAAAATGGTGGGATCCAAACTTAATGACCCAAGATAGGTCCCAAAAGACTTGTTCAAAATAGGTTTTAAAGCCCTAAGTCAGAAATAGGACTAAAATATGTTCAGAATTAAATGAGAAACCAAACAAGCTGTCTTAACAGACCATAATGTTAAATATTGACCTAAGGATCCTAAAAATTGAATGACATTTAATATAGAGACTATGAGTTGATAATATGTTAATCCAACTTTAATGCATGCTTTTATGAATGTATAATTATAATAAAATAATTTATGAATATACATAGCATGCTTGGATTTTTACATATTAATATATATTAACCCATAAATCCTAAATAAATTGCAATACTTCAAGCAATTTAATATGAACCTCAATATATTAAATTAAAATTAAAATTCAAATAGCAAATTTAAAACTTAATATTTGCCTAAAATTGAATAATAATTTAATTATGAATTTAATGCCAAAAAATTAAAGAAACTAAAAGGCATCATCCAAAAAATAAGCAATTACCATATACATACCATTTGCCAATAATAATAATATACAATATTAAGGTAATATTAATATGACAATATTAAACCAAATAATTACCATTTACCAAAATTAATATATAATTATTATATAAGGCAACTAAATATGGTAAATAAATATATGGTAAAAAATAATAATGATTGCATTTGCACTTAAATGTACCAGGCAGTACTCCTTCGTTGTATTCTTCCAACGTCACCAGAAACCACAACAATAATGAATCGAAATGAAGAATGCCGAAGCAAGGAATTAATGGCTGATGTAGGAAAAATGAAGGAGACAACGCCACATCTAATGACTGATTTCCAATGAATTCCTTTGCCAGCGGACGGCTCCGCAATTTGTTATCTCGTACCGTATTCCTCGGGCCAAAATTCGATGGCGGTGGGTTCACAAAAATCACAACATATAATTTCAGAATTCAGAAGAAATTAAAATCATGCTTAAGGCTAAAAAAAAATTCAGCAGTCCAAAAATCATATACAAAATCTTGATGTATATGAAAAATAAATATTATTTTTAGGCAAAACAATCAACCAGACAGAGATTGATAAAGGCTCTGATACCAAATGTGAGATCTAAATATGATCTAACTATATACAAAAAAATCTACGAGAAACTTAACTCGTAGTAGCGGAAGCGGAAGCACTGTAGATCTCCAGCCATGGTTGATATCCTGTTGTATTGCCTTTGAACAGTAGATCTGCAAAATAGGGTTAGCCGTTTTGTCTCATACTTGACTCAGAACCCTAGATGGTGTATTGGTATTTTCTGAGCAGTATGAGTACCATATAATATTCATGTATCGTGTATCCATCAATACAAGCTTTATATAGGCACATTGGTGGATATAAGACTTAAACCTAAAGGTCCAACCCAACCAATTACTTAATGAGACTAGTCCACTTGCACCACATAAGTAAGACCCATAATATATAATATATATTATACGGGAAAGTCTTACAAAATATATATATATATATATATATATATATATATATATATATATATATATATATATATATATATATATATATATATCAATGCTTTGCTGAACATTGAAAAGCTATTTTTTTAGTACTATTGACTCTATTAGTATATATTCATTAAAAAAAAAATAGTGATTTCTTTTTACACCCTCTTCATTTTGTAGAAAAAAAAGATATATGTAAAATGAAATTTAAATTTGTTTGAGTGCAAACAAGAGATGGCAAAATAATTAGAGATTCATATTTAGATTTCTACAACGAGCAAAATAGAGTTGTCGAATTTTAATTAATACGAGCATTCAACATGGTCATAGCCTCGAGTGGATTAAGTAACTACTCTCAGAGTCTCAGTGGAGTTCAACAAATTTGTGTTGATTTTCAAAAAAAAACAAAAAAAAAAAAAACAAAAACAATTTTTTGTTGATGATTGCTTTGGTGTTTCTTGCACAATAAATGTGCCAATTCTTAGGATATTACCTTTGAGTGCCTTTTAATATGAGTTAATAACCAATTTAGTCGATCTCCAGGCCAGCTGTCCCACAAAGAAACCTTAGCTTGTTAGTAATTTCTTCAATGTAAACAATCAACAGTTTCTTCATTCGCATGCATATGTTAATACCCTTGGCACCCAATGCCTACAAATTACAAAAACAGATAAGGTAACATGCATATGTTATTTTTTTATAAATAAATAAATAAATCACAATCGCTTCTTTTTTTTTTTTTTTTTTTTTTTTTTTTTTTTTTTTTTTTTTTGAGCAAGGATAATGGCTAAGTATAAGCTATATCACTTCTTCTGCGTGGAGATTAATAATGGGGAGAAGAAGGCAAATTGACCAAAAATAAAAGGGGAGGGAAATGACCATGTTAACCCTGCTACTAACTGCCAACAAACGAAATTCTTTTTAAATTGAGTAAAACCGTCAAAATCGATGACTACATTAAACACACAAAAATACAAAATCACTTAGGATTAAATCGAGTAAAATCACTCTAGTCGAGAACTATATTAGGTATTAACTCTTTTTTATCTAAACAAATTAAATTTTATATAGAAAAAGTGTAGAGAAATTTTTCATATATATTTCAATCACAAAAAATGAAACTTAAAAAAAAAATTAAAAAAAATCTATAGCTTGAGTGCAAATAGCACAATCCAAAGTATTATTTTATGTTAATAACCAGCATATATATATAAGTTTCTAGTTTAATAGCAAAGTAAATCTAAATATACACAATGTAAGGTTTTATAGTATCATAATTCTAAAGATGTAAGGTTCTTACTTAAGGTTCTAGTTTCTAGTTCTATCGAAATATTTTTCTATTTAAACATGTAAAGTTCTATACTATCATAATTTTAAAAATGAAATTCTTACTTAAAATTAATTGTATTTTTTATTTTAATAAACAAAATTCTAAAATTCTCATATATTTGTAAACAAAAATACAAAGAATTGAAGTTTTTTTTTTTTTTTGATGGATTTAATTTTCCAAAAAAGTCTCTTCTAAAAGATACCTTGGCACTATTTTAGAAAAATCCAACTTGGAAAAGACTTTCGAAAACATCTTTCTCAAAATATCGTCAAAGAATAATTTTAGCAAAATTGAAGTCTTAGAGCTCTCAAAAACTGAAGACTTTGATGTAGTAATGTTTATGGATGGATTTTAAAGAAGTCCCCGTCAACTAACGTCCAAAACTACCTTTTCTTTAATGCCCCTTGCTTGCCACTGTCACATTTTACTGTGAAAAATGCTACTTCTCAGAGTTCTCGCACTCAAAGGCAAAACACTACTTGCAATTTCAAATAGGTGTTGCTATTTGTACTATTTTCTAATGAAAAGTGAGTATAAATAATTTTGGAATTGTAAAAAAAGATAAAAATTTCAACAATTTCATAGGTAGTGTAAATAGCAATAAGAGTGTAAATAAGACTATTTAGGCTTACACCAAATTCTGCACCAAATTTTACACCAAAAAGAATATTTCCAACATATTCTTACACCAAATTCTATTTCTACATTAAAATAATTTATTTTATCATAAATTAAAACTTTAATTTGTTACTTTAATTTTTTAATATAAAATTTAATTGTAATGCTGATACTGCTAATTCTACGCAAGCAATATAAAATAAACCCGAGACCAATTAAAGCAAGTAAAAGATTTTATTGATCACGGTAAAGGCCCTAAGTACAATCTACTTGGTTGCTCTGAGTACCGACTGACTGCGGTCGGGATTCTCTAGTAACAACCTATCGATCGTCCCAAAGTCCCTTACACTGTAGCTACTATGGGTATTTATAGCCGCTATGTCGGGGACAGGATTCCAGCCGTTCGGCATGTCCTCCACGTAGCCACCACGTGTCATCCTCCCGGGTGCCCTGTCTGTCGTCGTAAAGAGCCGCCACGTGTCCTTTTGTCAGCTCTCTTATCAAAGGGCTACCGCTCGGCGGTCGACACCGATGCTCGGGCAATTCCCGGTTGCTTCCCGACCGGGTTCTTCATAAAAGCCCGACCTGTTACCTGCAAAGACAGAAAGACAAAGACAAAGGCAATCCGGTCGTGGTGGAGCTTATGTCGGTCGGGATATTCCCTACCAAAAGCCCCCCAGCCCGGGCCTTTTTGACCATCCGGGAAAAAACGGGACGGGATGAAAAAGCCCAACCGTCAGCCACCAAACCGACCGGCCAGCTGTCATTCCTTCCCTCGCCATGTATCGGCCACTGCCGGCCTCGGAATCAGTGCGGGTCGTGTCACGCAAGTGGATTGGTTTCCCGCCTAAATGCTCTCCTATAAATAGGCCCTTGAGGCCTCCATTTGAACTTTCCTCAATCCACTGAAGCAGTCGGTACCCTCAGAGAGTCCCGAGCAGCAGTTCAGTGAACCAGTCGAGCAAAGCCAAGCTTCAAATTCTCTTCAAAGTACCAGCAATCGGTAAGGTCTTGATCCCTTAGCTTTTTACTTTGTTTTTAGCTTTGCGTAGGAGTACGATAGGACTAACTTTGAACTAACCTCCCGACCCTGTACTAACCCCGGCCGACCTTTAGGTAGAAAACATGTCAGATTCGGATAGCCAGAACGCCTCGATCGCAGACTACGACAACGCAATCGAGCACAGCAACGAGGAGGTGGACATCATGTCCTATTCCCCAGAGGTCGAACAACGACCACAACCCACTCCCGACCGAGCCCCCGAGCCAGCAGGGTCATCAAGCTCGTCAGGGACATCGGGGTCGAGCTCCAGAGGGTCGGGGAGCGAAGCAACGTCCACGAGCAGACGAAACCTCCCGGACGAAGGCGTTAGGGAAACGCCTACGAGGGTAATAGGGGATTACCCTCGAGTCGAGCCTGAGGGCGGAGACCGGGCCAACGAAGCCGAAGCGGATGAAGAGGACCCGACCGGGGCGGCGCCGCCGGGCGAGGACGGGTTTGAGTTCCTCAACAGCGAGAACGTCGAAGGCCAGAAGAGCTTGCTGACAAAGGGAGAAGCAAGCAAAATCGCGGCAACTCTCGCTGGTCGGGTCGAGTTCGACACCAGCAGGCAGCTCGGAAATATCATCGAGCGGCACCAGGGGAAGTGGATTGGGATGCATTACGATTCGCTAATGGCCCCGATCACGTTCCCCTTTTCCAGCCTCCTCACTGCATTCCTGGGCTACTACCAGGTTATGCCCGGGCAGATTTGCCCGAACGCGCATCGGATCATCGCGTGCTTTCCCCAGATCTGTAGCCGGCACGACGTAGCCTGCACAATGGAGCTTTTCAACTTCGTCTACCAAGTGAAGGTGTTGGCGGCTGCGTACGGGGGTGGATTTCTGATGATACAATCCCGAGCGGACAAGTGCTCGATCGAAGGGCTGCCCGGGAACAACCGGGGGTGGAAAAACCGGATCTTCTCAGTGAAGTACGATCCGTGGATCCTCCAGGTCAAGAGGGTCTGGAGTCAGCGTTTCCGAAGACAAGTCATCCCAATCGAGACCCAGGCCCTTATAGACGCCGTCACCAAAATCTCGGGCAAGATCTACGAGTACCAAATCTTCAAGACGCCCGAGTCCCTCGAAGCGGCTGACTTGCCCGAGCCCGTATATAATATACCTCATAAGTACAAGCCCGAGCCCCGGGGCGTTACGATCGCAAAGATGCCCGCCCAGGGCAAACGAAAGGGAAAAGGTGTGACATTAGCCCTTTTCTCCGAACTCAAAAGCCCAACTGGGCCTTTAGCTCGACCTAACCTACTTTGTTTTGTTTGCAGAAATGGCCGGTTTCGGAGACGAGGACGTCCCTCTGCGCCCAGTGGCCAAGATCTCTCTTGGCAAGAAGAAGGGCCAAGCTAAGCCGGCCGGGGAGAAAGAGATCCCGGTTGCCCGACCCATAGGGGCGTCGACCGTCACTACGACCGAAGGCTTCGTGGTGGACGCCTCGGAGGTCCTGGTCACCCGAGTGGCGGTCGGGAAGGGGAAAGAGAAGGTGACGGAGAAGACCGCCTCAGAGACCGGGGCCTTAAAACGGCGCCGGGAACAGCACAGCCCGACACCCTCGGGCGGGGGCAACAAAGGCGGATCCTCGATCCTCGCCCGGATCGGGAATGCCGGGTCGGCCAAGGAGGACCTCTCCAAGCTGACCCCGAGCCAGGTAGCCGAGAAAATCGGCCATGACTTGGCTGAGGTAAGCGTATTTTCCTTTCTTGAATTTTTTTGAAGTATTGCCGTTCGGCTAACTTGATTGTTCGCGTATGCAGATCTCCCGAGCGGCCCAGTTTCTTCAACAACGAGCCCTTCAGGCCAACGAAGCTGAGGCCTTGAAGAAAGTCGCCAATCGGCGACTACAGGAGATCCGGGACCTGGAGGCTCAGCTGAAGAAGGTCAAAGCTGAACGGGATCTCTCCAAGCAAGTCGCCCAACAGGCGATCGGGGAGGCAGCCGAGCTCAAGGCTCGTCAAAACGACCCGGATAAGCTCGCCCAACATCTCTTCCAAGATACCAAATCGGGCGCTCGCTTTCTCCAGTCCGTTCGGGGCACAGAGGTCGGGGAAAAGCTGATATGGACGTTTGGCCGGTGGGCGTACAAAGCCGGTCAACGAAAAATGCGCGATCAAACCAAGAAGATCATGGAGCAGGCCCTTGAAGGGGATGATCTTCAGCTGGTCTTGACCACACTCCCCGACGACGTAGCCGACCCGGGGCCAGCACCTTTTGATCCGAAGGATCGGGCTACGGCGAGCGGAGCTGAAGCCGCCCCGAGCGGGGAGGAAGCGCGAGGAAGGGCGATGCCGTGGCGAAGAAGTAGGATAAATTTTAATTCTGCTTCTTTTGTAAGTGACATCAATCGGGAGCCCGGTCCCGAATTTGTACCGGGCACTCTTTTCAATCAATGAAACTCGTTTTTTGTTAAACTTGTGTCGTTCGTCCCTCTTTCCGTATCTTTATTTTTAGTCATGCACATGCCGCCCTTAATGCTCGACCTCATGGCCTTTTGGCCCGGTCCTGCACTACTCGACCCGCTCGACGCCCGACCTTATGACCTTATGGCCCGGTCGTGCGTCCGAGATTTCGACGTCCAACTGGCCAACCTGATCGGGTTTACCCGATCTCCAGGCCTTGTCAAAATTTTTGAAAATAAGTACGCCTCTACGGTCGGGATACTTCCGAACGACGGGCCTGTAAAATAAGTAAGCTCTACGGTCGGGATACTTCCGAACGACGGGCCTGTAAATAAAAATAAGTAAGCCTCTACGGTCGGGATATTTCCGAATCGACGGGCCTGTAAATACTTCCTTCATCCCAGCCCCCACACTATTGTGCGCTCGAGGCACGAGTGGGTGCAATCGTGGAAAGAAGTTGGACGGATCGGGGAATTATGCTGAGAGCTCCTGGCTTCCCGATCAGTGGCGTGACTCGGATGTCCGCCGATGTGGAGCGCATCTGACCAGTCGATAGATTCGCCCGGTCGGTATAACTTGAAGATAAATGGATCTGCATGCACTGGAGGTATAGAGAATAACCGATCGGGCCGCCGCATGCAAGCGGTCGAGCAATCACCGATCGTACATACATTAATTCTTCCCGCTCGCAGGCGGTTTAGTAAATATTTACAAACATTGAAATTTAATTACAAACGACGACCGGGACCTACACGCAGGTCAAGCCCCCACTTCGTCCAAAGATTACAAAAAATAGGCTTAATGCCTAAACATAACGAGGTGCTCGGAATTCCAAGTCCCCTCGATTACCCGACCAGTTGTCGTCTCCAGTCGGTATGTACCCGGCCGTATGATCGCGCTGATGATGTACGGCCCTTCCCAGTTTTGAGCTAGCTTTCCGCCCTCTAAAGGTTGACTGGCCTCCCTTCGTCGTAGAACGTAATCTCCAACTTGGAAGTAACGAGGGTTGACCCGAACGTCTTTCGAACTCTTAACACGCTTCTGGTACTCGGCCATACACCGAGCGGCTAGCTCTCTTCTTTCTTCGACTCCGTCGAGATCCACGACCATCGCATGTTCATTTTCCTCCGCGTTGTAGGTTCTTTCTCGATCGGTCGGGATCCAAGCCTCGATCGGGAGTCGGGCTTCTGCTCCATAAACCAGGGCGAAAGGGGTCTCCAAAGTAGCTTCCCTCGGGGTCGTCCGATAAGTCCACAACACATATGGCAACTCATCGGCCCAACTACGACCAGCCGAATGTAGCTTCTTTTTCAGACCTTCCAAAATCGTCCGGTTTGCATTTTCCACTTGACCGTTTCCCTGCGGGTAAGCCACCGACGACCGGACGTGAGTCGTCCCGATCGTGGCCAAGAAATTCTGGAAATATTGGCTTACGAATTGGCGACCGTTGTCGCTGATGAGATGCACGGGCACGCCAAAGCGGGAAACCACATTGCGCCAAAGAAAACGAGCACATTGCTGAGAGGTGATCGTGGCTAAGGGCTCGGCTTCTATCCACTTGGAGAAGTAATCAATGGCGACAATCACGAATTTTCTCCGACCGGAGAGCTGAGGGAAGGGGCCCAAGATGTCTACCCCCCACCTAGCGAAAGGAATTGCGGTCGTGACTGGCTGATAGAAGGTTGCCGGTCGTCCAGGCATCCGGGCGAACAGTTGGCACGTCTCACATTCCCGAGCTAACTTTTCACAATCTAGCTGGAGGGACGGCCAATAGTACCCGATCAGCATGATACGACGGGCCAGGGATCGGCCTCCTTGATGTGAAGAGCAAATTCCCGAATGCAGTTCCTTCATGACTAAATCGGCCTCAAATGCGGTCAAGCATCGCATAAGAGGGCCTCCATACGATCGCCTGTAGAGACGACCGTCCAAAACTTGGAACCTTGGGGCTCTAAGCTTG
>NW_017616617.1:0-21399 GCF_001879475.1 Ipomoea nil | reverse complement strand
TCACCCCAAGCCCGAATCCAACCCACGGAAAACTTACTGCGAGATGATGATATCTACAACCAACCTAGTTTCTTGGATGTGGTTGCTGAACTTGAAGCGGCATTCCTGGCAACATTGAAGAACATGACAACTGCTGACATACCGCACCAACTTTTAATCTCCTAACGCCAACTAGCCATGACGCTACTCCCGAAGAGGCCCCAAGAAATGCAACTCCACCTGAAACAACACACCCTCCGCCCGAACCCACATCTGAACCCCGAGCAGCAACTCTATCAGCATCACCCACCACACCACCACCACAAACAACCAAAGGAAACACAGCAGCAGCAACACTTACCCCAATTGCAACACTCTGGAGAATATCATTGATGACATAGCTGATGGTTCACCCCAATCACTACCAGCAACTGAATAGAAAACTCCAGAACAAATTGAATTTGATAGGTAAAACTCACATATCACTTAACGGTATCCTTATGTGCATTTATCCTTGTTAATTATTTAATCATGTTGTTATGCCTACTGCTTAACACATTAAAACATGTTCCTAATTACTTTCTGTCTCTACAAAGCATCATTGCTGAATCTGAAGATGATGTTGAAGATGTCAATGTCCGGAAGAGGCCAAGCGAAAGTTCAAAAACCTCCCTCTGGCTTGTCGATCCCCGTACTGGATAAGCAACATTTCAAAGCTCAAGAATGTTTCCGCCAGGGAAAAACTGATCTCAGACTATGCATTCCTGCCATCAGATGAAACTGAGTACCCGTATTAGTATGTATTTCATTTATAACTTGTTATAACAGATGCTTTCAGTTGATATACCACATTATGTGTATTCATGATATTTGTTATGTGTATTCATGATATATGTTATGTGTATTCATTCATAATATTATGTACATTGGTGTTTTCTCAATTGATATACCACATTATGTGTATTCCTGATATATGTTATGTGTATTCATGGTATGTTGTGTGTATTCATTCATGATATTATGTACATTGGTGTTCTCAGTTGATATACCACATTATGTGTATTCCTGATATATGTTATGTGTATTCATGTATATGTTATGTGTATTCATTCATGATATTATGTACATTGGTGTCCTGGTTATATGTTATGTGTATTACTTCATGACATTATATTACTTTAAATTGTGAAATGTTTATTTTGTAATATCAACTTGTTTTCGTTTGTTTCCAGTGAAATGTTGTTTTCTGCCCATGATCTGTTTGCAACGAGGGAGGACATTGCAACATTGGCAAATAGACAACTAGCTACAAATATCCTGCAAATCTGGGCACACAGATTGACGGTGCTTGATATGAAAAGATCAATTGATCAACCAAAAAGGATCTGCTTCTCGGAAGCTGCTTACGTAAGTACACATCTACAACTAACGCATTTTTTAAAACAATGTACTATATGACACACAACCTCTTCTTTGCAGATGACGCTTGAAAATGTTGAAATAAAAGCAAGGAATATGGATATAGGTGACTTCTGTGCAAATATTGACTACCAGTTGAGGGGGACTGCAATTGATATCACAGATGCAAGTCTTGTAAGTAAAACAATATATATATATATATATATATATATATATATATATATATATATATATATATATATATATATATATATAATGAATTTTAAGATTATTGAATTTATGTATGTATTTGACACAATTTGTTAAATACCTTTTAATTATTCATTTCAGGTTTTCTTTACAATCTTGAGGCGCAATCACTACTACTTGATGTGCTTTAACATCCCCAAGTCAAAACTTCAGATCATTGATAACAAGCTAATGCCCAAGGGAATACCAAATACGAACAGATATGAGAACTGCCCGCTAAGTTGGTAAGATAAACTAATACTCCTATTAAATATCTATACACTGTAGTTTAATATTTACATTACTTAAATTAATTAAACACTGCAATTACTATAATGTGCAGAAAACAGTTTTCTACAAATACCTCCAATCGAAGAAAAACACCCTTGCAAGAAAAGTGAAGAATATCGAAGCTGAGTGCATTCACATGCCATGGCAAAATGAAGAGAACACAACAGATTGTGGTGTGTATTGCATGCGCCCACATGGAAACTTACAAAGGGACTGCAGTAGACAAATGGGAAACAGGTTTCGTAGGGGGTGATAGTGATGTAAGTAATAATCAACTTTGTTCTACATTACACATGTTATCTCTTGTTTCTTCTAATTTTAACATGTATCTTTTGTTTACTGTAGGCTGCTTTCATTACATCGCTTAGAGCAAAATATGCAGCAAACATCATCATGTGAAAGAAAAACGAATACATGGAAACAGTCATGCAATCAGCAAGGGACAACTACAAGAAAGAGAAGTGAAACTACTAACCACAATCTGTAAAAATCAGTTCTGCTAATCCAAACACATGGTTACTTGTATTTTTGGTTCAATTTCTAGAAGTTTCAGTTGATAAACAATTATCAAAAAATTTGTATATGCTCCTTTTGGTAATCCAATCTAATGTTTACTTGTATTCTATATTTTTCATATTCCACAATATAGTTTTGTGGCATAATCAATGCATATACTACAAAAACTGTGAACTATCAAAAAATTGTACATAATCATATGAAGTAATACACATAACCCATATAATGAATACACACAAACTTTCAAACAGTGCACATACTACTAAAAAAAGTCTAACAAATATTTTGTTTCTGCTAATATATATAATCAAACATCCTACTGAATATAACATGTACATAATACACATATGACCAAGCATATCATTTCCCTATACTGATAACTGCAAATCTAAAAAAGAAATGTACATAAATAAATAAAAGTAATTAACACAAATAAAAATGTACATAATCATATGAAGTAATACACATACAGTATATAAGGAAATACACATAAAGTATATAATTAATACACATAAACTTTTAAAACAGCACATATCATAATAAAAGTCTATTTTATTACTGGCTGAGTTATGTGATTTAACATCGTTCTGTACGTGATACATATTACTACGATGATTAACACTAACATGTGCTTTAATTATCATCCATGCTTGACATTGTGCTAACGTGACAAAAACTAGAACCTCCGGAACTTGGGTGCACAAGATATCCATCGCCTGCAATATTTAAAATATCACCCTCAACTTGAGACTGGAACAGCAGATTTTATTTTGGAAGCAACCATATTTGCAAGATGCTTCCGTCCCCTTGCTTGTTATATTTCTTTGAAATAACACTGCTCACCCTCCTATTCCGCAACCCTTTCATCCGCCTAGTAGATGGATCCTTTATAACACCACTTGTCGATCCTATGTCACAATCTTCAAATAAACTGCCACCACATTCAGCTTCAAGTCTTTCTCTTTGCATCTGCAATTGCTTCTTCACAAATCTTCCGTCCTTCGATATTTTCCTGACTATAAACAGCAAGCCTCTGAAATTTCCTAATGATTTCTAATAACCAAACAGAAGATGCACCATTACCACTATCAACTCTAGACATTATATCAACATTATCAACTTCAAAAAATTTTTTAGTCCACCTCTTCAAAAATATACTTCTCGGGTTCTTCAGAAACACAATGCACATTTAGAATGCGTAAACAATGACAGCACAAAATCCCAATTCAGTAAACAACTTGCAACTACATCCAATGTCCATTTGTCTACTATTAAACACCACTTCATGCCTAATAATATCAACATCAGGCCTCCAGACATGATACTTATACACACCATCTTCCAACATCACACACTCTTGATAGCATGATCCACCTTTCAAAATTGTTCTTCAAACAAATAGTATATCTCAATTGTATAAATTTCCCTAGCATGCAACAGAATCTTAACATTATCCATCACCATTGTGGTACACCTTGTGAACACCGAACATCTTCCAATTCTCTCTACTTCTCCACTCTGATATGACCCCAACAAAAGAGTTATAAAAATCACACAAAACCAGATGTCTTGGACAACCTTCTAGAAAATAGAGTGATTGGTGGTCTCACTCCTTTGAGAAGATAAAATCTCACCCGAAAAATAATCTTTATTAAAAGCAGGACACCATTTTTCTCTACACCCATACAACTTTTCAATCCAGTGATTATTGTGACATTTATATGTTGTAACCATCCTGAAATAACATGCCATGATTATTGTGACATTTATATGTTGTAACCATCCTGAAATAACATGCCATAGATATATTAAAGTAAACCTACAAGCATGTCAGTATATAACATACAGAACAGACTAATGTACATAATCTTATACATGAATACACATAAACTATCAAACAGATACACATAAACTTGATCCAGAAAAATAATTCCGTATTCTGTATAATATAATCTACAACTATTCATTCAATGATAATCCATGTGTAAACTAATAATAAAAACAAACAAAAAAAAATAAAAATAAAATAACGAAGCATACATCAGACACGTACCTCGTCCAGTAAAATTCAAACTCCGCATCTGTATCCGTATACTTCAACAAGCAATTGAATATATCTAGGAAATCTTTTTGATTTCTTAACCCCCTTTAATGTGCTTCTTTGAGTTCTCGTCAATATGCCATATACATAGCCGATGTCGTGAACTTGGAAAAACTTGAACAATTGCAGCAGCCATAGCAGCACATTGATCAGTCATTATGCTTTGTGGACTTTTGTAATCCATAGATCTCAAAAATGTCTTAAACAACCATACAAATAACTCAATCTTCTCATTCATCAAAAAACCGCATCCAAACATAACATTCATGCAATGGTTATTCATGCCAACAAAAGGTCCACAAATCATGTCATATTTGTTAGTACGATATGTTGTATCGTGAACTAGCAAATCCCGAACAAATCATAGTATCTCCTCATCCATCCATCCCTCCAAAAAAAACTACACAACCTTGACTCCAAATCCACCTCAAAATCAAAGTAAAAATCCCTTTCACTTGACTGCCTCCGTTTGAATATTTCAATCAATGTGTTTGAATCGGTACTATCCAATTTGTTCAATGCATCGGTACATAGAGAATTATATGCATCCCCACTTGTAAACCCAACAAGTGGTGATCCCCCTGATTGTGTTTTAAGTAATCTTACACCATCTGCAACAGACACACCACTGCTCTTCAAATCAGTAAGATATGATATATGATTCCTAGACACCATCCTATGTGACCTTAGAAGGTAACTCTTGCTTGGTGGAACCAATTCATGATTATGCAACTTCTCATGCTTCGAAACAATCCACATCCCATTCTCATGTAAATCGAATTGGACAAATGCACCACAACCTGTACGACCATCAATTTTAGAATAACACCCTTTTCCTGTACTCCTTTTAAAACCATCTTTCGAACAATGGAACATCTTCGTTTTCATTGTTTTTGTAGCAGAACTATATCTTTGCTTACCCCTCCTCACGCTAAAACCTACTCTAAAGGCATAATCATTATACATGTCATATGCTTCATCAACCGAACACACTGACATCCCTACCAAATCCTGATCAGTTGCAAATAACATACATTTTAACTACCCATACTGTTAATGTACATAATCCATATCTACAATACACATAAACATATGGCACAATACACATAATCATTAAAATACATAAAACCTATATCGCATACTGTTAATGTACATAATCCATAACTACAATACACATACACATATGGCACAATCACATAATCATAAAACCAAACAAATCAAACCATATAATACACGTACAACCTCACTGAAACAACAACTTCAAATCAAACCATACTAACATCCAAAACAACCACAATCAAACAGAAATTCTATATCAATTCTTATATAATTCAACACCGAGTTCAATATATTCATCATACATCAAACACAAATACAAAATAAAATCTTAAAAATCAAATACCTGGATTAGCATCCTCTGTATCTACCACTCCAACAGGATCAGTTGTATGCTCTGTCTCCGCCACATCCTGCTGTGCAATCGAATCAGACATGGCTTCCATCCAACAATTGCAAAATACGACGCAAATCGAACAATCAGGTAGCTCTCGTGTTCTCTAATCCAATATGCATGATCGGCGCGACGACATCATGTCTTTAGAGCCGCTCTCTCACTTCCCTCTTCTTACCGTTTGACGGCGTTAACAGACTAATAAAAAAAAATCCGTTACATAACAATTCCATACGGCGTCGTTTTGATGCTGGGCGTACATGGCTCTATACACCGGGGTGTATGGTATAAATTGCCGAGCAACATAAGCTCTCTGAGGCTGCAATTAAGGGAGAAGCAGGAGCTTTGGCAGGACTACTGAATAAGGGGATCTCATTTGCGGATATAATAGCGGGTAAGCCTTCCACTTCTAATTTTCATTGAATAGCGAATGAATGTGTTAACTCATACTGCTCATAGTGTGCACCAATTGATTGTATAAATCAAATGGGAATGTGGGCGTACCATTGACTGAATCTACAAAACCTAGCAATAATAATTCATACCTGCAAACTGTTTGTGAAAATGTCAAGGTGAATTCTACAAATAATTTGGTCAGGGAAGGGAAGATGCTACAATTAACAAAGAAGCATGTGCTGAAAAAAAACACATTTCTGCAAATAGAGGTATGCATACGTGATTTCAATGCTTAATTCAACTTATATGTTATACTTATTTCAATTATGGTTGTTACCTCTTATTGAAATCTTCTTTATCATTTTACCATTTGTATGCTGAAAAAATTTTCAAACATAGAATAGATTGTGTTTATTTATTATACTTTGAAATGTTGTAGGAGAAAAATATTCATAGAATGCAAGTTTCACACAATCAAGAAGAACAATCCTGTCTTCCCAGATAAGTAAGCTGATGGGAGTAATATGAGGACAAGTTCGAAAGGCAGAATGTACACCAACAGTGGCCAGATAAGAAGTTTTTTAAATTATCTAAATTAGTTCTTATCTAATCCAAGTGTAGATTAGATCTATACTGTATTTTATATATTAGCAAGCAAATTGATGTGGAATACAAATAAAGTTTGTAAAGAAACAGGTAAATTACAAATACAAATATTTCATGAGTGATAGAATTAACACTTAAAATCACATTTGAGCAACCAATTTGTAAAAAGAAACACCTACTACATGAATCTTTAAATGTTAAATCACACATACCTAGTGTGAAACACCTACTCCCAATTGTGGATGAATCTGTTCCTTCTTCCATCTCTAAGCTGGGGATGTAGTTCAAAAACCAATTTAGAAATTCGTAGGATATGTGTCAATATATCAATATATAGTAGTAAAAACAAAAAATAAAAAAGAAAGCCAACTGCGATTCTAAAATGAATCATCTAGAATCGCACAAATCTCTCGGAAAACAACTATGAACTACAATCAAAGTTAAAAATCATGGAATGGAGAAGCTAATACTAATTTAAAGTCTCAGATTTGATGATATATCAAACATGCATCTATCTATTTTGAAGATATGAGGAAAATGTAGTTTAAATCACACATGCGATTAGAAAAAACCCAAGATTTATAGACAATCAGAAATTCTTAACTGTTTAGATATTAAGGACCTAAATTAAGCACAGATCTGGAAATGTAATTGCTGGTATAAATATTAGGAAAATGTAGTTTAAATCACACATGCGATTAGAAAAAACCAAAGATTTATAGACAACAGGATAACCCTCTAGATATTGAGGACCTAAATTAAACACAGATCTGGAAATGTAATCGTTGGCATAGATATGAGGAAAATGTAGTTTAAATCACACATGCAATTAGAAAAAACCCAAGATTTATAGACAATAAAAAATTCTTAACTGTTTAGAAATTAAGGATCTAAATTAAACATAGATCTGGAAATGTAATTACTGGCATATGTAGTAGGTAATGATTAAAATAGGTTTAATCAAACTTAGCTTTTAGATTCCGAGCATGGTGAGTATCTGTTCTCCCAGGTTCTGTATTGATGCAGTTTTCTTGAATTTCTTCTTGATTGAGAGAACTCATACTAACTATAAAGAGTACCAATATATGAGAATGTAAAAACAAGCCTTGATCCATCTATAGAACATGTCCAGCTGACAGAGATCAAATTGAACCAAGTTTCTGATCTCAGTTGCAGAGGAGAACATTGGCGAGCTAAGGAAGACGACTCAAATAATTAGAGGAGAAGAATCTTGAAAATTGAAATAGATATCTAACTCTACACTTTATACTTACAAGAAACAGTAATTACTTAAGAAGAGAATGTAGTCACATACTATGTCAAAAGTATGTAGGGAGCAAAATTATAAAGTGTCATCAAGTCTATAATAGTATATATTATACTGTGAAAGAAAAGATGAGGTACCATATTGATATCAGCAACCCAGTCTGTAATAGTGTGTACTGTGAATGTAAAAGTAGAAACTTGGAAAAACAAATTGTGCAAAGTTTACATCAACTTAAATTTCAAAATACATGTGTGATAAATAAACAGATCAATACATCCTACTACTACTCAGTGTTCCGTACGCATGCTGTGCTCTTCAGCATAGACAACTTAGGGAATATTCTGTATATAAAATCAGAATTTGGCAGTATCATTTAAAAAAAACTACAAAGGGATGTTACTCTGAACTGCATGACACACAGTAAGCACTTAAATACTGAGTAGAATAATAGTATGAACTATGTTGCAAAGGTAGAAATCAAAATGGTAGTGTGTCATAAAGACTCTAATAGTATATCTTCAAAGTACAAACAATAGAAATTGAAACAAAAACTACAGTTTTCTACTTGCAATTCAATCGTTCTGAGATGGATAAGTGATTGGATAGTAGCAACCCAGGCTCATTGTGATTGGGGTACATGAACTTCAATTTAAAGATACACGTGATAATTTCAAAGATCCATATTCAGACTCCTACTCAGTGTTAGGTAAGCATTCTGCGGTCCATAGTAGAGAACTTAATAAGTATTCTGTATATAGCATCAAAAGTAAATTTCATCATTTGCAAAAACTAGGATGTGATGTTAGTAAATAAGCAGGACACACAACAGACAAAACATACAAGTATCACATATATAAAGTAGATGTGAAACACTATGCAATTAGATGTGCGACAAAAGAAAGTACAAGTAGATAAAATTTAACCTGATAATTCAACTTGGATAAATTTCAATCATGCACATTAAAGGTGGGACAAAACTTTTAGTATCATACTATCATTACTAAGAAAGTCTAATGCTATGAGCAATTCCACCAAGAAATTGAAAGTATTTTGTAGGTAATCGGAGTATAAAACGGCCACTCCAGCAAATACACCTCCAAATAGTGAACATACCCACCTTTGTAAGAAATTCATACACAAAAATGATCTGCATGTGCTTTCCAAGTCACTATTTCCAAAGATCCATACTCTAAGAGGACTTGGGATGTATTGATCATGTAGAAATCAAGCTTAAACTGTTAGGGTTGCCTGTATCTAATAAAATTAGGATGATTTGTTTCATAGAATATAAATTAATAGAATGATATAGTATAAAACTTACCTTGGCTGCAAGATTCAACTTAGAAATTTCAGGAAACTGCTACAATCTACACATCTAAAATAGGGCTTGAAAAACCACGAAAACTATGATATACGACCATATGCTCTTGCGATTGACAAGAATCGCAAGCGAGCTGTGTGGTATGGAGTAGGATTCGAGCTAAAATGGTGGAGTTTCAGAGTGACGAAACAGAAAGCGCAGAGACGATGAAGGTAAAGTGAACCTTCTGGAAATGGAACCGATGGATTGACAGAGATAGAGGCACGGTGACAATTGTATTTTAAAATATTATTAATATTAATAATTAAGACACAGTTTCCAAATACATCAAACCAACTATATATATGTACTCCAAAATCAAGAGTTGCAGTTCCAAGTGACTCTAACATAATTAAAATACTATGAGCAAAATGCCTATATGGAGTTTAATTTTTGAAATTATATGGAGCAGAAAATAAGCTCAGATTTGGTAATGGAGAAACCATACCGCCATGGCTGCAGACCGGGAGTTTGCCCCGGGTCGGGTCCCTCCATCCCGATGAACTGTAGAAAAATCATCATCAACCCAGCCTACATAACCAATAATAATAGCTGAAACAACAACAACACAAACATGAACAGGAAACAGTTGATCCGAAGGTTCAAGCCGAATCTAACGTGGATAATTTCACTGCAAACCCGAGGTTTAATTAGATCATCAATGGCTGCCCATAAGATAAGCCGTAAAAATTCATAGCTTTGGAGTTGATGAATGGTGAATACGATCATTGTATGAGAGAACTAAACTAAATCTATTAAAAATATATATAGATTCAAGATGAGATGAAGGAGTTTACAGTGGACTATCCAGATTCGAATGCATGCAATTATCCCCTTAAACCAGAAAATTTTTCAATTTGAGAAAAATATTACCAATTTTATGACCATCAGAACAGACCCATATATCAAACGAACCTGCGTCTTGAATTTTCCAGATTTGGTAGGCCATATTCATCTTCTTCAATCTAATATACCTGACAAAACCACTCAGACAGTTGGAATTTCTGGATTGCTTCTCAGAGATTAGCTAGGAAAGAACCCTAACTTAAAAAAAAAAAAAAAAAAGAAAAAAAAAAGAAAAAAAAAAAGCAGTAGAGGTAGATCTCCAATGGAAAATATGTAGTGTGTAAATCACTAAACTTAGCTTAAGTATTGTGAGGAGTGTCTAGAGAGTTCTTAGTTTGTGAGCTTAAGAGAGGCGAGATGCAGAGGTGCAGTGAGTGAGAGTGAAGATGATTCTAGAAAGAATTAATTTCACTTTTGGTCCCACGACTTTAGAGGATCTATCACTTTTGGTGCACAACTTTAAAAGTTTTCAATTTTGGTGCCTAACTTTGTTGTTTTTATCAATTTTGGTCCTTTCAACCAAATTGACGACGAAATATTGCCGGATTTTATATTTTTAGGGGTAAAATCGTCATCCTAAGGAAACATCTTCAATATCTAAACAAAATCACTCTAAAATCATATCTATAGGTGTTTGATCGATGAGAATAATTGAGAAGACGGACAGAAACTAGACACAGATCTATGAGATTTATAGCATCGACGATTGCCAAACTCTTATATTTCTCTTAACATGATTTTTCTTTTGTTTAGATATTGAATATTTTTCTTTGGGATGACGATTTTGCCCCTAAAATGTAAAATTCGGCAATATTTCGCTGTCAATTTGGTCGAAAGGACCAAAATTGATAAAAACAACAAAATTAGACACCAAAATTGAAAAAATTTAAAGTTGTGCATCAAAAATGATAGAACCTCTAAAGTCGTCGGACCAAAAGTGAAATTAGTTCATTCTGAAAACTAAGCTATTAGTTCTGATTAGTATCTTATATTGTACTTTAATTGTGAAATTGAATTTCAATATAAAATTCAAATATTCCAAATTTAATAATATTGCAATATTACAAATTTTAATAATTTGTAATATTAATTTTAATAGTTTGTAATTTACGCTCAGATTCCATATATGTTTGTGTATAGATATTTAATTGTATAGTGGTTTTAGGCAAATTATGTTGTGCAACTGTGTGCATTATGCATGGTACATACGGAATTGGATCCATAATTTTTCTACTATAAATCCATACTTTTTATATTATAGATTCATAATTTCTATATTATAAATTCATAATTTTTGAACTCTATATTCACAATTACAGAACTCTATGTTCATAATTTTCAATATTTATATTCTCAATTGTTGAACTCTGTATTCACAAATCACTGAACTATATGTTCATAATTTGATAACTATACAGTATAGAAATTATGAATCTATAGTATAGAAATTATGAATCTATAGTATGGAAATTATGAATTTATAGTTTAGAAACTATGAATCTACAGTATAGAAATTATGGATCTATAGTATAGAAATTATGGATCTATAGTATAAATTTTTGCAATTGATTACTTTTATGAAAATCAAATTTAATATAAAAACTACTAAACTTTTATTACTGTATAAGTCATATCCGTGCATCGCACATGTACAATAATCAAGTAGTACTCTATCTAACGTTAAGCGTTTTTATATAATTTAAATTTATTATAAGCCCGCAGAAGTTAAATACACACAATCTTTGTCTTTGCGTGCTTCTGATGGCGGCACCGCCGGGGGCCGCCGCGCCCCCTCACCGCACTTTTGCTGATATTCTATCGAAATCATCTGAATCCTCGCCTCTCCGGCCGCCGAGGCGTTATAAGGGTATGCCCGCGGTCTCCTTCTCAGACGACGACGTACAACAATTCTCTGAGAAGTTTCGTTTTGCACTAGTAGGCAAATTCGCAAAAAGTCGCCCGCCGATGGCTGATCTTCGCAAGACTTTTGACCAAATTGGCTTTGGTGGCGCCTTCACTCTAGGCCTGATCGATCAGAGGCACATTCTGATAAACTTTGATCATGAGATCGATTTCCAGCGCTGCTGGCTTCGAAAGACATGGTCGATCAAGGGATCCCTCATGCGAGTCTTTCGCTGGACGCCAGATTTTCGCCCGGATGTTGAGTCTCCCATTATTCCTGTTTGGCTAGCGTTGGAAGGCTTGCCGGCTCATCTCCACGACAAGCGGGCCATTTACTCGATTGCTAATCTGGTGGGCAACCCCCTTAAAGTCGACACCTCCACCTTAGTACCTAACCGCCCGTCGGTAGCTAGGGTGTGTGTGGAGCTCAACGTAAGTTTACCTCTCGTCGAACAAGTCTGGATCAATAATGGCTCTTACGGAGGTTTTACGCAGAGGATAGTCCATGAATTTGTACCACCATATTGCTTGGGGTGCCGAAAATTTGGGCATCAGGACTCAGAATGCCGTTCTCAATCTTCAATTCATCGTGATGCTCCCACTGGCCATCAGAATGAACCAGCGCCCCTCAAACAGCCGCATATTGTCCCTCCGAGAAAAAGATGGCGTCTAGTAAATCATTCAGCATACAATGCGCTTCGACCGACAGGTGGTCGCTGTCTTTCCGCCTCCTGTATCTGGGGCGGGGGCTGCCTTCAAAAGTGTCTATTTTCATGTGGAGATTGCTACGCCGTTTGCTGCCGTTTCCAGATACTCTACAGCGGTTTGGTTTTTCAATGCCCTCGGTATGCCCATTTTGCCGGAGGGATTCTGCCAGTCTAGATCACTGCCTCCTCAGTTGTGCTAGCGTACAAGATGTCTGGATTTATTTTGCTGATATTTTTGCATTGTCGAGGGCCGTTGCCAGCTCGATACGTTCGCAGTGTCACTCATGGTGGTTATTGGCTCCAGCCAGATCTGCTACAATGTTTTATGCGCAACTGCTCCCCTGCCTCATCTTATGGTTCCTATGGAAGGCCTACAATGTCTGCCTTCACGAGGGTACTGCTTTTTCACCAGCCGGCTCCATTCACATGATTAAGAGGGAGGCCTTTTTAATATCTCTGTCTCACCCGATTAAAAAGAGTGGGGCAATGGTGACTTCCTTGTATCGGCTGGTCTCGTTACGGGCTTTGCTGCCCCCGCTGCAGCGTACAACAATTTGGGTAAAATGGCTTCACCCACCCGAAGGAAGATTGAAATTAAACACAGATGCTATTTTTTCGGATGCTGGGGCAGCGGGTGGAGCATGCGTTCGGGGATCTCGTGGCCAACTGATTGTAGGCTTATGCTTCCGCTTTGAGGCCTCGTCAGCCATGGAAGCGGAAACTCTATCTCTTCAGCTGGCTGTACAATGGTGTGCTGCCTTTGCCATGGCTCCTTTTGCTGTGGAAGTCGACTCTCTCTCTCTTGCCAACTTGATCTCTGCGCACGATACAAGGATTCCTTGGAGAATTGAGCCAGCAGTTTCTTACGTTCGATCCACTCTTAGTTTATGGGGTTCCAGTATTCGACATATTTACAGGGAAGCCAATCACGTTGCGGACGCTCTTGCAACAGCTGGCCTCGGTTTTAACACTTCAAAAATTTTTCATACTTTACACTCACTGCCTTCTGCGGCTAAGCTGGCCTTATTTTTTGATGTAAGGGTTTTGCCACGCATCGGGCTATTCGTCGCCAATAAAACATGTTTTTCGTTGAAAAAAAAAAGTTAAATACACACACACACACATATATGGGAAAAAGTTTCCATGCGATAGATTCATATCATAATAATATATTTTATTATTAACATTTGCTTATTTAATATAATTATAAACAGTTAATGAAGGGTAATTGTACTATACCCAACTACTCCATCACCAATATTTGCAATCCACAATGATTGTGTAACAAATAAGTTATCATTTACAAAAATAAGCCACCACCCAACGATTAATTAAAAGTAATAATTACAAATTAAAAGTATTTAAGTATAGCAAATTTTACTTGGTGTGGGAGTATAGTTTTGCTCTGAAAATCTAGAATGACACAATCCTCCAAGTAAAATTTGTTATACTTAAATATTTTTAATTTGTAGTTATTACTTTTAATTAATCGTTGGGTGGTGGCTTATTTTTGTAAATGATAACTTATTTGTTACACAATCATTGCGGATTGCAAATATTGGTGATGGAGTAGTTGGGAATTCATCTGACGGTGAAGTCGATATTACTATTCCCGACCATTTTTTGTTGCACTGTAATGATGATCCCATTGGTACAATTGTTGATAGCACATTTCTTATGTTTTGTAGTGGTAACACTGATTTCAACTATTTTCATAATCATGCTATTTTGACTCCAACTCTAGATGTAGTATATAAATTTTAACCGCATTAGTTCACACAAATTGTAACATAACATACACACAATTAATACTTTTTAATTTACATACCGTGCAGCGCACGGGTCAAATACTAGTAGTTCGTAATAACATAAAGAAGTAAACAGTCCGACTCGGCGACTCCACTCGCACACCAGTCAGGCCACGATCTTTGATCCACGCGAGGGCTTCTCGAACTGCGTACGTAGTGGTTCTTGGATGCATTGTAGAGGGCCACTTCCAGCTGCCTTGAAGCCTAATAGGTGGTTCCCGATTGAGCCAATTGTAGATGGCTAGCAACTATTAACATAAAATGGGCAATTTATATCCTGCACCACGGTGCGCGTTGCATTGTGCGCTCAGATGCAAAACGACGTCGTTTCAATTTTTATTTTTATTTTTGAAATTTCCCGTCCCAGTGTTTGGCAATTAATATAATTTTTCTTAAAAAAAACTCATGTTAAAAAATGTACATAATGTTATACTAGAATACACATAATTGTATACATGAATGTACATAATTATATAACAAAATATACATATTTTTTTTTAAAAGATAATACACATAATCTAACATAATACATAATAAACATAAACTTTTATCATAATACACATCAACTCTTGACATAATACACAACAATTTCATGATTCAGATGTACATAATTGTATAAAAAGAATGTACATAATTGTATAAAAAATGTACATAATTGTATGAACAAATATACATAATTGTAGGAACAAATATACATAATCACAACAACTTCCTACCGCGCCTCCCAAAACGACGTCGTTTTGGGAGGCGCGCGGCGCAGTGCTACGCGCGCCGTGGTGTAGGGTATAACGATTGCATAAAATGACATATTCTAGCCTTTTCGGGTAACAAAAGATTATAGGTCCAATTGTTACCAATGATTTGGAGGTTATTGCACATAAATAGAGTTTATTCTGTGTGCATTCTTATATAGTAGGTAAATCTTTGAAATGGACCATGGTATGAGCTCTGTTTTAATTTCATTTTTCTCACACACTAATTTCATGTATCATTTTATACGCATCCAAAACACATTCATATTTGATAAAATGCATATCTGTATATAAGCTCTTTACTATTCAAACTCATTTTATACATACAATAGGTTCATTATAACAAAACTAACGTATCATTTTAATTATATTACATGATCATTTGACAATATACATATTTGAGGCGTATTATGATAGTCCACAACTGTGTGGATATGGCCTATATCATCGATTGCATATATATAGTAACTGGGGGTTTTCTAAATAGACAAATTTCAATTTTCCAGACTCGTAATGTGGTACAAAGTTGAACGCAGTTCAACTATGATCTAAAATTCCAGTTGCAAGTGCTTCATTTGGTAACACAAAACCTATAACAAAGCCACTGGGGAGCCTGCAGTAAGTCTCCTAATATAATCTTTTCTAAGCTGCTTAGCATATGCTATAAGCACTATATTTTCCATAGCAAGTTCATAGAGATCACCAAAAGGAACAGAATTCAGGATAGTGTCAATATGTAAGAACAAAGGCACAGTACGATCATGAAATATAGCATTCAGTGAATCAAACAAATGATTAAAACCAACTATCCAGCAGCATCTGCAGGCATGACTCAGAACCAGCCATAAATGGAGAGAGTTATAGCATATCACTCAAAAGCCCACTGGTTCTCCCGACAGATCTCCTCTTCCTCCTCGGGGTAAAGTCATCCATGATGTTAAATATCTTGCGAGTATCTCTTCTGGAAATTGTCATTCTTCTCGGGGGTAAATTTATGCAAGATGTTAAAGGGCTTGTGTGGATCTCTTGTGGAGATTACCATTCTTGCAAAATTCTTCCGGAGAATAGACCTTGATCGTTTCCGCCAAGTTGAGCAACTCAGTTTCAAAAGGCCCCTAATACACAAGTAGTTCGCAGCCTAAAAGATCAAATAACAATCATAAGGATAATATGTACTGTTTAATTACTAACAGGGGGGAGAATGGAAAATTAAAGAACAAAAAGACAGAAAATGCATTTACTTACATTTGAAAAACAGAAAACAGAGAAGGGAGAAAGGAAAACTAAAACTAAAGTAAACATAAGTATTACATTCATCATAAAATGTAATCATTGATACAATTTTAATCATAAAAACCACCAGGCTAAACATTTGAAATGAAGAAACTCATCATTGCACTACCTTTTAGTTTAAAAAGGAACCAAGTATTAATTAATTTTTTTCACAAGAAAAATAATAAGATGAACTCAGTTCTAAAGAGTCAAGACTAGCAACTATTTCAATGTTTTCCAGTAGTTCCAAGTGTGATAATCATCTTAGCTACAGTAGATGAGGCTAAGCATGTACTGATATGCTTGAATAACAATCGTTATTCATAATCTATACTTACATGTCAGATGTCACAAGAGAATCAGCTGAAAACACCCATCATATACCACATCAGTCTGAATACTAACGTATTCATTAACTTTTTTCACAATTAAAGAAAAAAAAAAAAACAATAAACTCAACTCTCAAAACTATGCTAGCACAACTGTTTCAATGTTTTGCAATGGAGATTTCAAGTGTCATCTTAGCTACAGTAGATGATGTCATGATGCTAACCATGTACTGATATGCTTGAATAACAATTGTCATTTGTCATCCATACTTGAATGTCACAATAGAATAAGCTGAAAACACCAATCATATGCCATATCAGTCTGAACACAAAGTATTCATTTTCTTTTGTTTTTTTTTTCCACAAGGAAAAAAAGAAGAAGAAAAAGAAGATAAACTCAGCTCTTAAAACTAGCACAATTGTTTCAATGTTTTGCAATAGAGCTTTCAAGTGTCCGATATGCTTTAATAACAATTGTTATTCATCATCTATACTTGCATGTCAACAGAAAACAACAATCAAATACTACATCAGTTGAACACTAACATCATTTAGCATTCAGTGGTATAACTATCTTCTTTTTATGGGAATGAAGAGGAGAAAATTCAAAATTAGTATACTACCTAATCAATTACACCTAACACAACTTCTAGTAATCAAGAAACCAGCCTTTCATGAAACGGAGAGATCTGAGCTAAAATCAAGAACAGTTAAAACATAACAGTCAAAACGAAGCAACTAGCGTAGAGTTCCTACTATTTCACAGTAATAAGCAAGCTAATAATCATCGATATGCAATGCAAATACAAATAATGTAATCACAACAAACAAACTTGGGAATATAAATGATTTTAAAGCTTCAGAATCATAAAATTACCAGTATCAGGTCGCAGAGAGTAGTCTGGTCGACTCTAATAAAGTCTATGTCGAATGAAATAAGCTCATTCACACTCGAAACCACGGCGTGCTTCTTACAGTATTCAAGCACCATTGCGAGGATCTTTCCGGTAACGTTCGGAAGGGGAATGCAGTTCTCGGCGCAATCGTCTCTGATCATGTGCTTTAAAGTTTCCGACTGCTGAGCCACAGTCTCCGACAGCTCGAACACCTCTCCCATCGGAACTTCTCACCGTCACCTTCTTCTCCTCCGCAGCCTCCGACGACATCGTTGCGATAGCAGTTAGCGATTGTGGGGAATTTTGGGGGGAAATGGACACAGCAAATTTGCGATTATGAGCTTTGAGCCATTTTGTAGAAAGATTTATAGAAGCGGTGAAGCGGTTATACTCCAAAACTAATTATCACTTTGTTATAACTTATAACTTGATCTAACCCCTAATCGTATTTTTAAAAAATCAAGACTTCAAAAAAAAATTAAAAAATCTAAACTTGGGTGGTGCCATGACTGCCATCCCTTGGCAAATATACAATACTACAATGTACACCATTACAGTAAATTTATACCGACACTAAGATTGATTATTAATGTATGTTCAACTTTAATATATTGAGTTATAGTACATTAAGAATAATTATATATATATATATATATATATATATATATATATATATCAAAATATAATAAATTTATATATAATAAATTTGTAATATATTAAAAATAAAAATGATTGTATTTGAACCTAGTAATCACCCTTCCTTTCTAGTATTATTTGTAATGAGTTAATGCCAGCTAAAAGTTCTTCGAGTTTAGTGGATTTGCTATCTATCGTCCTAAACATTAATAACACTATGTTGTTCTAATAGAAAGATTAAGTTACCGTCAATAATGATCATCCCTCCAAGCAAATTATATGACCTATTCTTTGTAAAAAGTAAAAAAGGACAAGTTTCTTGGAAAACATTAGGACATAACAATATGTTATGTTTTATTTCAATAGGTGGCAAGGTTGACAAGTGTATAAATTAAACAGTGGAAATGCCCCACAAATATTTAAGATCAATGATCAAAATGGAAACGTCCAGACTCTAGAGTTTCTTAATGAGTTCGAGCATCGAGTATTCCAAACCATGCCTTAACATTGAAAGTTGCATCATTTGTAGTGTTGTTGTGGAATATAAATCACTCAATAGGCTTATGCAATGGTACGAGATTGGTTATTACAAGATTGTTCGACCATGTTATTGATGCCAAAATAATGACTGGTGACAATGCATGAAGTACACGACCAATTGTATGTGACCGCGTCTAGAGTTAGCAACCCTAAGGACTAAAAATTTAAATTTGTAATGATCTTAATAAGAGTTGTACTTCAACCACTAATTGCGGTTTACCATGAAATTTTAATAATTAGTAAATAAAATATTAATTTTAAACATTAATATTATAACTCTTATCTATTGTTTTTCTAAATAATAAGATTACCTACTTACAAGATTTTTTTACTGTTTTAATATCCACTGATAACCTTTTGCGAGGTCATGTGTATAATTTAATTTGACATATACATTCGCTTCGTTTATTACATTAACATTTTAAATTAAAATATAATTTCTAGACCGTGCATCGCACGGGTATAATGCTTTATATATATATATATATATATATATATATATATATATATATATAATATAATAATGTGGGCCGGGTGACAGGGTCCCAGAATAATTTGCGATTAGATAGCAAATAGCAAGTCCCTACCCACCATATTTTCCTTTGCATCAAATCAAAGCAGAGAAGAAAATGGCAAAGAAATTACAAAGTTGGTGTCAATAGCATTGGTTAGGGTTGTGAGTTCAGAACTACTCGATGGTGAAATTGTGAGTTCAGAACTAGTCGATAGTGAGAATCGAAGATGATGAACCTGTGATTGAGATGGAAACTGAGGTCTGTGAGTTAACTGGCTTTTTATTCGGATTGATAGTCTTTTCCATTAATTTTTTTTTTTAATTTTTGAATTAAAAAATCTATGTTAACATCCTTCCGCAGTGGGGAATACTTTGAAGAGATCACTGCTAGGACAAACAGGCAAACGCCTAAGGACATCAGCAACTGAGGATGTAGGCACTAATGAGGAGGTGGAGCAGATGTTCGATGAGGCTGATGGTTCTGGTGCTAATCCAGCTGAGGAAGAACTTTCTCATTTTCAGAAACAATTGTTGGCCAAACTAGATATTATGCTAGCGGAACAGCAGAATCAACGCGCTGCGATAAGTCAATTGCACAAATCTTGCACCCAACCAACATTGAAGCTAAGACACATAAATTAATCACAACTAAAACACATTCTCACAACTAAAACACAATCATTCACTCAACCTTGAGAAATTAAGAACATAGCTACAACACACAGCAGCAGATGCATTTTCAACTAATAATTTCACCTATCTGAAAATAAAAACATAAATATAAAGAAATAGAGGAATAAATAATATTAAACTATGAAGAATATTTGTATTGATGACTTTTAAAATAGAAATGGTAGCCAATATACATACCAGCTACCAATATTTTTCTAATTATATCACTAATACGAAATACTTTTTCTAGTTTAATATTATTATTATACTTATTTATTGTTTTTTTTTAAGTATATGTTCATGCATGCATATTTAATGGGTGGTACCTATTGGACAATATTTAATTTTTAACACATGATCTTGGTTTAGCATAATTTTGAAATAAATTAGTAAATATATATACCTAGCTAACAGGGCTAGTCGATCTAATAGGTCCGATCATGAGGGAGGATGCATGAGTCGAGCTATAGTGGGGCAGCTGCCCCCTCCCCCCACCCCCATATATAGCCCTAGTAATTATATATATATATATATATATATATATATATATATATATATATATATATAAGAGTACATGTTTAGGTATAATTATAAAAATATATATAAAGTAACGAAAAGATAAGTTAGTCAAGTTGGTAAGGTATGCGTGCAACTTATGTAAGGTCATGTGTAGTGCTTGCTAGTTTTACTTACATTTATTATGTATTTTATTTTTTCACCCATAACAACAATGGTCATTTTTAAATATATTTTTTCACCATATCTAACCATTATCATTTTGTAATATAATAATAATGAGATGTGTGATACATAATGTGTTTTTGTTATGATTGTTTTTATAACGTTTTGATATATTTTATTTTCATCTATATCCAACAATATTTCTAGTTATGTTTCCTATGTGTTTTATTT